>NC_080163.1:18561869-18653014 GCF_950295315.1 Erinaceus europaeus
GTTACTTCATGGCAGCAGTTATCACCATGCAAGGTGGATTCCCTGGGCTTTGTCTGTGTGGGTGGAACCAGTGGATCCCGCCCTTCAGATGGAGTTACATTATTTCCCCGCATGCAGAAATAAAGGCGTTTAATTCCCAGAGAACAACTAAGCCGAGGACACCATGACCCATCTTTGATGAAATGCAAATGTCACATTAAAATCAGATCCTTCATTTTTAAAGGTTGAATAGAATTACATTTAAAAGAAGAATCCTCACTGGTTAAATTTAGAATGCTGGGGAAAGATGTTTAATGGAAGGTGACTCTTGGTGCAGAAGCAGTTGCACCTGGCTGTGAATTAGATACATTTACACTTCATTTTTAGGCTTTGGCCTTTGGAGTTGTGAGCAACCAGGCATCTTGGATGGGTTACCAGTGTTTTCCTGGGAAAGGAGACATTATTTTAAGTATTATCATTATTATTGGCTCACTTACCTGGCTAGTCGTCTCAGCCTTTTCTTGTGCAGTAGATTAATAGGTTGCAAAGGGGCCCTGGGTATCTTTCCTTCAAAAATGGAGACTTTTTGCTTTGTTATAACTTTACCTAAGAAAAAGTTCCAAACATTAGAGTCTATTCTCATTTTCTCCCTCCTGTTGTGCTCTCAGCTTGAAGGTTTAAAGAAGAGTGATACAACTTAGGTGAGGATGCTGGGAGAGACAGCATAATGAGTGGTTTTTCAAAAAGATTTCCATGCCTGAGGCTCTGAGGTCCAGATTCAATCCCCAGCACCTCCATTAGCCAGAGCCAAGTGATGCTCTGGTCTCTTTCTGTTTCTTTGTGTATTTCTCTCTCCCATTAAAATAAATAATAATATTAGATATTTTTGAAATATTCTTCTGTAGTATCTTTATCCAGAAATCAAGAGGGAAGGAGTGATAGAGAGGAGCAGAGACAGAGAAATAGCTTCAACACTGTTTCATCCCTCTCAAAGCTTTCCCCCTGCAGATGGGCACTGGGGACTTGAACCCTTGCACACTGTGACATGTGCTCAACCAGGTGTACCACCACCTGGCCCCAATAAATAAAGTATTTTACTTTAAAAAATTTGGGGGGAGTCAGGCGGTAGCAGGTTAAGTACAAGTGGTGCAAAGCACAAGGACCAGTGTAAGGATCCAGGTTTGAGCCCCCGGATCCCCACTTGAGGGAGAGTTACCTCATAGGCAGTGAAGCAGGTCTACAGGTGTCTTTCTCTCCCCCTCTCTGTCTTCCCCTCCTCTCTCCATTTCTCTCTGTCCTACCCAACAATGACGACATCAATAACTACAACAATAAAATAACAAGGGCAACAAAAAGGGAATAAATAAGTAAATATTAAAAAAAATTCACGTGGCCTACCTGGTAGAGCATGCACAAGGACCCGGGTTCAAGTGTTTGGTCCCAATCTGCAGGGATATGTGTGTGTGTGTGTGTGGGGGGGGGCGGGTGACTTTATGAGCAGTGCTGCAGATGTCTCTTTCTCTCTCTTTATCACCCCCTTCCCTCTGAATATCTGTTTTTTAAAAAAAGCTACTTTCAAAATTTATTTATTATTGGACAGAGTCAGAAATTGAGAGGAGAGGGGGAGATGGAGAAGGAAAGAGGTAGAGAGACACCTGCAGCCCTACTTCACCACTCGTGAAAATTTTCCCCTTGCAGGTGGGGACCAGGGGCTGGAACCTGGGTCCTTGCACACTGTAATGTGTGCGCTTAACCAGGTGTGTCACTGCCTGGCCCCTCTATCTCCATTCATGTGAGTCTTCGTAGTGCCTTAAATCCTCTGTGCCTGAATTGAGAGGGAGGATCAAGGGACGCCTAAGGGGAGAACCCACTCTACCCAGGCCAGACAGCCCTGGAGTATCTTTTGGGTAGGGTGGCTAGAACTGTGGACCTGCCCTCTCTGCTGTGGATTGAGACAAGAGTTCTGAATAGTCCCTGCCTTTTGCCTCTGGGGCAAAAAGCCGATGACCTAATGGATATAAATGTCTTTTGAAAAGCCTAGAAGCATTGTCAGGTCCAAATAATAAAAGAGCAAAGAGCATTATGCCTCTGATATTGGGGTACACCACCCCAGTACAGTCAGACAAATTCTTTCTGTAGCTCCAGGGTTCTCACTGAATTCTCTCTCTCTTCTTCAGTGGATTTATCTAAAACTAGCCACTCTCAGCCAAGGAAAGGAAAGAATGGAAAAAAAAAAAGGAGCCATGAGCTTCTCCCTGGGGTCAAATATACCCCCCCCCACACACACACTTTTCTTTCACATATGCACAGCAGACTCATAGATGTCTGAATGTATATGAAGTAAGGGACTGCATGAACATCACAAGAAGGAGAGTATCAGTGATGCTGCTGGAACTTCTCTGCCTCACAGCCCTGCAGAGGGTTGCAGCTTCTCCCAGTGTGGCTCCAGGGCCAGGCACCCTGAGTCTCTACAAGAGCTCTGCCAGTTCCCCAGCTTCAAGTGCTTATGGTTCCGTCCTTGGTCTTCCTTCCTTCCTTCCTCCCTGCCTTCCTCCCTCTTTCCTTCCCTCCCTCCCTCCCTTCCTTCTTTCCTAAATTCCTTCCTCCCCCCTCCCTCCCTCCTTTCCTCCCTCCCTCCCTTCCTTCTTTCCTAAATTCCTTCCTCCCCCCTCTCTCCCTCCCTTCTTCCCTCCCTTCTCCTTCCTTCCTTCCTTCCTTCCTTCCTTCCTTCCTTCCTCCTTCCTTCTATCTTCCTCCCTCCCTTCCTTCTTCCCCTCCTTCCTTCCTTCTATCTTCCTCCCTCCCTCCCTTCCTTCTTGTTGGTATGCTTCTAATTCTGCTTCTAAAACCCCTTCTGTTTCATTGGTTTAATCCCCCCCTGCTTAACACTGTATTCTATTTACATAACCACTGTTAACTAAGCACTGCCCTGCCTCCAGGGCATTGGTTTAGTCCTTCTGGTTCATACTCTCTTTTTGCTCTGCCCCCTCTCCTTGTCACACCCTGATTTCCACTAATCTCTTTTTGCTCCGCCCTCTCTACATCACATCCTGCCCTACTTGGTGAGTATATATACAGCTGCTCTGTCACCAGAATCATCAGAAGCATTTCATCAGGACTTCCATCCCTAATAGGCTCTGGGGAGAGCCTATAAGCTGATCTGCACTGGTAGCCCCAGGATATATAAGGACAAGATTGTGATTAGGGATGGCTTAGATTGCGTTGCATTCTACATGAATAAAGACTGAACTGCGTACCACTCAGCCATGAGTCTCTGGCCATCTCTTTCTCCCTCCTGTGAAGCTAGCCCAGCACCTTTTAACCTTCCTTCCATCTATCTTTCATTTATTCTTTCCTTCCTCCTATCCTTCACCCCTTCCTTCTTTCCTTCTAACCTTCTACCTACCTACCTTCCTTCCTTCCAACCTTCTATCTACCTACATTCATTCTTTCCTTCCTTCCTTCCTTTCCATCCACCCTTCCCTCCCCTTCCTTCCTTCCTTCCTTCCTTCCTTCCTTCCTTCCTTCCCTCCTTCCATTCCATCCAGCCTTCCCTCCCCCTTCTTTCCTTCCTTCTCTCCCTTGCTTCCTCCCTCCCTACCAGCCTCTTCCTCTTCCTCCTTCTTCTTTTACAGTCAGACTCTTTGCTGCATAACAGCCAGTGCAGAGAAGCCCAACTTCTTTCTGATCTCTGTAGCAGCTTTATCCATTTCATACATACCAGTAGATTAAGCTTTAGTAGATGGGGGCTCAGGGATGGGCAAGTGGGTACTGAGTAGACAAGAGGTGATAAAGAAAGCATTCCCCTGTGTGGGAAATCCTTACTGTATACTGGAGTGGCATGATTCCCTTTCAGCTCAGAAACGATGTGAGACAGGCCTTGCTATTATCTAACAGTGAGCAACCCTTTCTAGGGAGAGGTGGAGAAGTTGTTTCCAAAAGCACACTCACTCCTCTCCTGTTCCATATTCCCAGCCCCTGAGGGGAGCCAGGTAACCAATTTCCTTGTTTTCTAACCAGCCCCAAACACTGACAGTGGCTAAAGTTCTTCCCATGTGCCTTTTCTGTCAAAAAGGGAAACCACCTTAGGCAATCAGCTATCTATCTATCTATCTATCTATCTATCTATCTATCTATCTATCTATCTATCTGTTTATCTATCATCTATTTTTCCCTTCAGGATAATTGCAGGGAATTGGTGCCAGCATTGTGAATCCACTGCTCCTGGTGGCCATTTTTTTCCCCATTTTATTTAACAGATCAGAGAAAAATTGAGAGGGGAGGGGAAGATAGAGAGGAAGAGAGGCAGAAAGACACCTTCAGACCTGCTTCACTGTTGGGCAGTGCGTCAGCTTCCCTCTGCTTATCCCTGTGGTCTATTTACATAACCAGTTACCTAGGAACCGCCCTGCCTGCAGGGCATTGGTTTAATCCCCACTGGTTCATGATTTTGCTCTACCCCCTCTCATAGTCACCCTGATTTCTACCAGTCTCTTTTTGCTCCAACCTCTCTACATCACATCCTGTTTCCACCCTACTTGGCAAATATATATACAGCTGCTCTTCTGTTTTAACACACTTGGAATTGCCTTCCGACTCTGAGAGTCCCAGTCTCTCTCCTGCGAAGCTAGCCTGGCGATAAAGATTGAACTGCATTCCACTCAGCCATGAGTCCCTGGTTGTCTCTTTCTCTCCTGTGAAGCTAGACTGGCAAATTGCGCCTGAACAGGGACTGGCATATGGCGCCCAATCTGGGGCACGAACCCATGACCCTAAGATTAAGAGTCTCATGCTCTACTGACTCAGCTAGCCGGGAAACCACCCTAGGCAAGTAGTTCTCTCTCTCTCTCTCTCTCTTTCTCTCCCTCTCCCTCTCTCTCTCTCTCTCTCTCTCTCTCTCTCTCCCTCTCTCTTTCCCTTCAGGATAATTTCAGGGAATTGGTGCCAGCATTGTGAATCCACTGCTCCTGGCGGCCATTTTTTCCCCCATTTTATTGGACAGATCAGAGAGAAATTGAGAGGGGAGGAGAAGATAGAAAAAGAGGCAGAAAGACACCTTCAGACCTGCTTTACCTCTTCTAAAGCTTTCCCTCTGTAGGTGGGAAGATGGGACTTGAACCTGGATCCTTGCAAGGGTCCTTGCACTTTGTACTATGTGCTCCTGAGTGTACCATAGTACACTCCTGAGTGTACTATGTGCTCCTGAGTGTACTACTGAGTGTAGGCCCCGGGAATCAGTTCTTTTCATCTTCCAAAATGTGAGATACACCCAACCATTATCCTGGGGACCTTCAGTGCCTTTGGCTGTAATTTTAAAATGGGTCACAGAGTGAAATCCTTGGTTGAGAGCCAGCTGCCTTGAAGGTCTAGCTGAGATCTAAGTTTTCCATGCTCAGCTCAGCTATTCTATTGAGGTAAAGAGAGGGAAACAACAACAACAACAACAACAACAAAACCCCTTGATTTCTGTCAGAAAAAAAAATCACAAGCTGCCTAAAACCATGGCAAGAGGAATACGCACTGCTTCTGTCCCTTCTCAGATGTCACATATCTTTGATCACTGTGAGCCAGGAAGTCACTTAGAGAGTCTTCTTGAAAGAGTCAGGCTGACCCAGGGAAGAGGGACACCTTCTTTTACTTTCCATCCAGCCAGTCCAGCACTCCTGTCCCCCATCTGGAAGTGTGCAGGGTAACTTAAGAGGCATGAGTCATGCTCTGGGAAGCAAAATGCACTGGCAGGGCATATAAACCCTCAAAGGGAGTAGGAATTAGAGACAAAGTGGCCCTTTGTGAAGAAGCATGACACCATCCCTGGGGACCAAGGTCTCTGAGTGTTGTTGTGCTATAGAGGGTAATGACAGGGTTCAGGGTTCACTGAAAGAGTGTGTCATAACATGGAGATTTTAGGAAAAGTGCTATGGGCTTTCATCAAGTCAAGAAGGGAGTTTGCTAATGGTGTTCCTCTTTGTCATTTGTTTATACTGTGGGTGGGCCGGACTTGGAACATTACCATTTTGTATCCTGGTCATTTATCGTGTTTAGCTAAATTGCTTTTTTTCTCCTTTTGCAAGGGAATCTTTTTATAATTCTAACTTTATTCTGGAAAATAAACTCTGGAATGTTGGTTTGTCTTGGCATCACCTTGATGAAGTAAGGACTTGAATTTCCAGAACTTGGTCCATCACTATAAAGAATGACTGCACACCTTTCCCACTCACCCTCACAAAGAACTCCCTCAGGGAGCTCCCTTTCTTTCTTTTTTTTTTTTAATTTTTTTATATTTATTTATTTCCTTTTTGTTGCCCTTTTTATTATTGTTGTAGTTATTGATGTCCTTTTTGTTAGATAGGACAGAGAGAAGTGGAGAGAGGAAGGGAAGAGAAAGAGAGGAGAGAAAGATAGACTCCTGCAGACCTGCTTTACCTCCTGTGAAGTGACTCCCCTGCAGGTGGGGAGTCTGAGGCTTGAACCAGGATCCTTACACTGGTCCTTGCGCTTCACGCCACCTGCACTTAACTCACTGTGCTATGCCAGACTCCCCTGGAGCTCCC
Source organism: Erinaceus europaeus (assembly GCF_950295315.1). Taxonomy (NCBI): domain Eukaryota; kingdom Metazoa; phylum Chordata; class Mammalia; order Eulipotyphla; family Erinaceidae; genus Erinaceus; species Erinaceus europaeus. The sequence goes on from NC_080163.1 coordinate 18,568,400, forward strand.
TTTCATGTGTGTGTGTGTGGGGAAATTATTATTTTGGATTCTGGGTCTGGCTGATACCTTGGGAGCATCCCAACCGCACACAAATGGAGGAATTTCTGCTCTTAAAGCCTTCAGTTCTGTCAAGGTAGTGATTATCAATTGCTGTGCTGATAGGTGGCAGCTCAATCACAGAGTGTTACTTACCATCGAGTTTTTTATCCCATCTGCCAAAAGTCGATTATAAAACTTTTGCTTGAGCCCTTGTGTTCCTGAATTACAAAATGACACCATCAAACCATTCTCGCTGTCACCGATAATTGCTAAAGTGGAGGTGGGGGTGGTAGTGGTAGAGGGGAATGGGATGGGGGGGGATAGAGAATGAAAGTAAACTCTCAGACAGAATAATATGCACTGCGGTGTGATTGCATAATGACTCCAATGTCAGAGTCGGAGTGACTTAATGAAATAAGCAGCCTCCCATGGCTCTAATGTTGACAGAGACACACTGAGTAGCTGGTCCCCCTTCCCCAAATGTAAAGTAGTGATTTTTGTGTCCAAAATGTCATTCTCTTCAAAAGGTAAAATAGTCCTTGGAGGTCTGGAAATAGCAATGTTCCTGGAACTTAGCACTCATTGTCTTATCTTGGAAACTACTTGCTTTTTCCATGTACCTGCAATGTAATAGGATTTACTTTTTTTTTTTTTGTGCTGAGCAAGACGGATACAAATAAATAAATAAATAAAAAGACAGGGAGAACACAAAAGAAGACTCCTGGCTCTGACAGATGACATGGGTTGAGAAAGGACATAATGACAAGGGAGAATGCCTAACCCTACGTTTTCAAGTCAATTTCAGGTTTTGCTTTTAATTAGAACCAGGCCCCTTCTGGCTTTGTCCTTTGCCAAGTAACATACCTTCCCTTGATTTCTAGGAAGAGGAAATGCTGCCAAACCTGGGAGGCAGAGGCATTGATTTGGAATCATGTCATGAAAATGGAAGCTAAGGGAAAGGCTGTAACTGTCTGCTTCAGACCCAGCTCTCTCCTGGGTGGCTCCACCGATTACATTGTTGATGCCAAAGCAGAGCAAACACAAAATAGTGCTGGGATGCAGGCTTCCCTGGAATCTACCTAGCCTTTCATTCTGCAGACTTAATTTGAGTTTTAGGGCCCCTTCCAATATTGCACGAGAAATCCCTCTTCGATTTGCTTTTCAACAGAATGGGCATTTCATCACTTATTGATCTGCTGCCCCCCTCCCAACTTTTTTGGTCTGCTGCTGTCTTCCTTTCTAGAGCTCTGGCTTCCATAAATTACAGGGAATTATTCAGGGTTTTTTTTTTTTTTTGAGTGATTCCTGCTCATAAGAGGCTTCTTTTAGCGAAAACCTGAGAAATTGCTACTTAAAGAAGAGATTCAACAGCTCCAAGTTAGCATTCTTGTGCTTACTCTAGTGTAGAGAGGGCACTTTTTTCCACAGAGAATTTCCCTGTTCTTTTTCTTTCCTTCCTTCCTTCCTCCTTTCCTTTCCTTTCCTTTCCTTTCCTTTCCTTTCCTTTCCTTCCTTTCTTGGCACTACTCAGCTATGTCTTATAGTGTAATTAAGTAACTGAACCTGGGACCTCTGGTCCTGAAGCATTGAAAAATCTATTTTATCTCCCCAGTTCTCTCCCTGACTTTTGATTTAGAGAAACACTCATTTTTAAATAAAGAAATCATCCAAGTCTGAATGGAATCAGAAAGTTTAGATGCTCTCAAGAAAAAGTCTATCTGACATGAAGATAATACTGAATTGTGTACGACTGAATAGTTTAGAACTGAATAAAAAAGCAAAGTTGGTCTGGGGAGATAGTGTAGTGGTTATGCAAAACAGATTCTTGTGCTTTAGGCCCCAAGGTCACAGGTTCAGTCCACAGTACCACTATCAGCTAGTGCTGAGCAGTGCTCAAAAAAAAAAAAAGTCTTTCCGGTTTGAATAAACAAATTCACTAAGTTTCTCCCTCAGAGACCAGGCTTTTCAACATTTCAAGTTGCCTAGCTATTGAAACACTTTGCTCATTTTTCTGTCATGGTAAAATGTGTTACTCCTGCAGAAACTAATTGGGACCATTAACACCCCCCCCCCCCCAACAGCAACAGAAGTTTTTTTTTTTTTTTTTGCCAATATCTTGGTTTGCAAAGTTGCTATTCCAAATGAGCCCATCATGTGACATTGTATTTCAAAGGGAAACATTGCTTAAAGTTGTTGAAAAAAAAAAAAAGTCTATTGAAGAAAGAAGAGGTGTGGAAGGAAAGAAACTCATTTATCTATTTCTTCAATTAGTGGAAAAATCCTGGTTCTACTTATAAAGAATTGTGGGAGGGAGGGTTTCTAATTGCAAAATTCTTATCCACTCTCCTCCCCAACTCACCCAGTGTTGTTGCCAAAAGGAAGAAAGAATCATAGGATTAAATTCTGGGTTAGAAGCATCCAATTTTGTAGTGGTGAGAATAGAAGTCACTCGCACTATTCTGTGTAATGCGTGGCTTATTAAAAAGTTTTCCTCGGTAGGACAGCAAGCAATTATTTGAAGCAGCTGGGTGACAAGGACTGTTCACATGTTATTACACGCAGAGGAATTGTGGATTATGCAAAGATGAACAATATAATTACGCTCATGGAGTGTCGCTTATTAATTTTCAAGGTGAGATCTGGAATAATCTCATAATAGCCATAAAAAGCAGAGCAAATACCTGGCTTTCCAAGGGCTTCTCAGGTTTTAAAAATCGGTACATGGCTTTAATTTTATTAAAATGCAGCTTGGCTTTTCAGATTTTCAAAGAGAATGAAATCTTGTAAACGATGGAGACAAGTGAAGAATGTTTGATGTGAAATTCTCTTTAGGGTGATCATGACCCCTTTCCTTTCTGGTATTACTGGAGAGATAGACTTAGAATGGTATCGCTCACAACTATCCTTCATGCTGTCCAACCAACTATGCAAAGACAAAAAACATCCTCTAATCATACAAGTCAATTACCACTTTCTGCCTCCACCTTGGTCAATTCCTTATGAAGCTTCATTTCTGAGAGTCACTCAAAGACCAGAGTCAGCTTTGTCTTTCTAGGGACTTTTGCTATACTACCTTCGATCATTTTTCTCAGTTATTCTTTTCATTGGCTTTTCCAACCCTTCTCCTACAAGTTTATCCTCTCTCTCTCTCTTTTTAATAAAGAGGAAGAGTTTTATTTATTTAATTTATTTATTTATTAAATTTCCACCAGGGTTATTGCTGTGGCTGAGTGCTGGCACTTGGAATCCACTGCTCCTGGCGGCCGTTTTTGTTTTTTAATCTTTATTTATTTATTTCTTCCCTTTTGTTGCCCTTGTTTATTTTTATTGTTGTAGTTACTATTGCTGTTGCCATTGTTGGATAGGACAGAGAGAAATGGAGAGAGGAGAGGAAGACAGAGGGGGTGGAGATAGAAAAAAAAAAAGACACCTGCAGACCTGCTTCACCGCCTGTGAAGCTACTCCCCTGCAGGTGGGAAGCCGGGGGCTCGAACCCGGATGCTTCTGCTGGTTCTTGGCGCTCTGCGCCACCTGCGCTCAACCCGCTGCGCTACCGCCCAACTCCCCCTGGCGACCATTTTTATTTTTTCCCATTCCCTTTTTTCCATTTTGTTGGATAGGACAGAGAGAAGTTGAGAGGATAGCCACCTGCAGTTCTGCTTCACCGCTGGTGAGGCTTCCCCGCTGTGGGTAAGGATTGAAGGTGAGAGGGGGAGAGTTAGAACTCGGATCCTTGTACGGGTCCTTGCAAACCCCGCTCACCACCACCACCGGTATATTCTTCAGTAACTACATTCTTATCTGTAACTAGGCTACTTTTCCAAAGAGGATGGAAACAGAGTCCTTTGCCTGGCGAGTGTTCAGTGTTAGCAGTAAGCAATTAACATATACTTTGCCGAATTTTAGGAGACATAGCCAATCAGGGCTGGTGGAACAGCTCACTTGAATAGTCCACTGCTTTGCTGCATGTGACTCCATGTTTAAGCCCGGCCTCCACCAAGACTTTTTCACTTCTGTTTTCTCTATCTTTACCTAAAAAAATAAAAATTTTTAAAAAAAGGAAAGCAACACATAAGGGTGAAAAACTAAAGTGATATGATAATTTAGCTAAGTTACACCATGAATATTAAATATCATTGTATAACTGCTATGTTATATATTCTAAATATTTTCTTTTGGTCTATTCCTTGTCTTTATTACTATTATTGGGTATGGCAGGATCTCTCATGTGTATACAATTACACTGTTCTCAGGCTGATATATTTGTTGTTTTGATTTCCTGTCTATTTTTATGTAGAGACAGGTAGGAGAGACATTGCAGTGTCAGGGCTTCCTCTGATGCTGTGACACTCCCATGTGAGGCCAGGGTTTTTATCCACAGGCTACACACATAGCAGGGCATGCACCCAATAAAATGATCTGTCTTTTACTCCCCAGTTTCTGTCTTTTAATTTTGTTTTGCATATATATATATATATATATATTACAATTCAAAGTATGTTTTGTATAGTTACATTTGTCAAGATGCTCTTTTTCTTCTTGATTTCTTGTGTCTTCATGCTTTCAAAATGATCTTTAGTGGGCTGGGGAAGATAGCTCAGCTTGTTAGAGCACAGTCCTTGAATGCCTGAGGGGGCTATGTTTGATCATTGTTACTGCCATAAGCCAGAGCTGAACTGTGTTCTCATCTCTCTTTTTCTTCCTACCATAAAAGTAAATAAATCTTAACCAAAAATATCAGTTCTGTCAAAGATAACTTTTGGTTTGCTTAAAAAAAATCATTTGGAATTTATATTAGAGCTTGTTATTGTGGTAAAAATTGAACTTAGGTTTACCAGGTGCATACAAACTACATTTGGGAGTCAGGTGGTAGCACAGCAGGTTAAGTGCAGGACCAGTATAAGGATCCTGGTTTGAGCCCCTGGCTCCCTACCTGCAGGGGAGTCACTTCACAAATGGTGAAGCAGGTCTGCAGGTGTCTGTCTTTCTCTCCCTCTTTCTGTCTTCCCCTCCTCTCTCCATTTTTCTATGTCCTATCCAATAACAATAGCATCAATAATAATAACATCAAACAACAAGGGCAACCAAAGGGAATAAATAAATATTTTTTTTTAAATTACATTCATGCTTCATGGGAGATGGTGCAGTGTATAAAACCTTGAACTCTCAAACTCATGGTCCTAAGTTTGATCCCTCGCATTGCCTATGCTAATGTTTTGTCTCTCTATATAAACAAACAAACAAATAAACAAACACATCTTTTAGGGCTGGGGAGACAGTATAAGACTCTCATTTCTAAGGCTCTGAGGTCCCAGGTTCAATTCCAGCACCACCACTGGCCAGAGCTGAACAGTGTTTTGATATTTTTTCTGTGTCTTCCTCTCTGTATCTCACTCATTCAAATGAAATAAATTGAAAAGATAAATCTTTTAAAGGAAAAGAAATTATATTCACAATATTTTGTCCTTTCTTCATATATCTGAGATAAATTTCCTTGTAAGCAAAGACTTGTACTCACATGCAGTTTATTATTTTAGTTAGTTGGTAAAGTTGACTTTTCATGTGCTAACCAAATGCCTTTTCAATTAGTAAAATTTTAACTTATTTATTTGTTTGTTTATTTATTTATTTATTTATTTATTACTTATTGCCTCCAGGGTTATCACTGGGGTTGGTGCCTATACTATGAATCCATTGCTCCTGGTGGCCATCTTTTTTCCCCCTACTGTTCTTGCTGTTATTGTTGTTGTTGGATAGGACAGATAGAATTGAGAGGGAAAGGAAGATAGAGAGGGGAAGAAAGAGAAAGATAGACACCTTCAGACTTGCTTTACTGCTTGTGAGGGGTCCTCCTTCCAGGTGGGGAGTCAGGAGGCTGGAATCCAGATCCTTGCACTTCATATCATGTGTACTTAAACTGGTATGCTACCACCCAGCCCCCCATTTAAGCTATTTTTAAAATATCATCTTTTAGTAACACTTTTCAAACTTCCTCTATTAGATGTATATAATGTTATGCATAACTACTATGATACATAGTAGATACATTTTCCAGCTTTATTGAGAAGTACTTGATGTATGTAACTGTATAATGTTGTGGTCTTACAGATCTTGTGAAAGAATCACCACGGTCACTCCAGTTAACATCCATCTTACTATACAGACCTAATAAGAAAGAAGAAGGAGACGAAGACGAAAAAGGAGAAGGAGGAAGAGGAGAAGGAGGAGGAGGAGGAGAAGGAGGAGGAGGAGGAGGAGGAGAAAAAGGGGAAGAAATGTAAATTATCCTTGTGATGACAACTCTTGATTGTCTCTATTTTATTTTTTTAAAGATTTTTAAAATATTTATTTAATTCCTTTTTGTTGCCCTTGTTGTTTTTTTTATTATTGTTGTAATTATTATTGTTTTTGTCATTGTTGTTGGATAGGACAGAGATAAATGGAGAGAGAAGGGGAAGACAGACAGGAGGAAAGAAAGATAGACGCCTACAGACCTGCTTCACTGCCTGTGAAGTGACACCCCTGCAGGTGGGGAGGAGGGGGCTGGAACCGGGATCCTCAAGCTGGTCCTTATGCTTTGCGCCACCTACACTTAACCCGCTGTGCTACTGCCCAGCTCCCTGTATTTTTATTTATTTATTTTTAGATAGATAGATAGATAGATAGAGAGAGAGAGAAACAGACTACACCACCGAAGCGTCCTTCAATATATTGGGGGCCAGGCTCAAACCTGGGTTGTGAACATAGCACAGTAGCACACTATCCAAGAGAGCTATTTTCCCACCTCTCTTATTCTCTTATTTATCTCTTAATAACTATATTCTTTTGTACATTTTTTTCTCTCATAAATCCAGAGAACTGGTCTATCAGTTTCATAATAGGAATTGTTGGCATCTCTCTTGATATTGAGAATAAAATATAACATAACATAATAATTATACAATACAGTATTAAGAAGGGTATATATATAGTATATATTATTGTATATATAGTATATATATATTATATATAGTATAACATAACATAATAATTATACAATATAGTATTATGAAGGGTATCTATATTGTATATATTATTGTATATATTGTATATATTATACAATATAGTATTATGATATAATATAGTATTATGATATAATGATCTATTTAATTTTCTTTATTGGATAGAGATAGAGAAATCAAGGAGAAAGTAGAGAAGGCAAGAGTAGGAAAGACACCTATAGCACTTACTCACTGCTTTTGAAGCTTCTACCCCTGCAGGTGGGGATCAGGGGCTTAAACCCAAGTCTTTGCATGTGGTAACTTGTGCGCTAAGTAGTGCGCCATGACCTGACTCCTGTATTCATCGATTAACTTGCAAAGAATTGATGTTTTTGTAGCATTGACACATCTTAGAAAGAAATGGGGGAACATCTCCTGTCCGTTTATTCAATTCTTTATAGGTCTTCAGGCAAAAGTTCATTTTGCTTCAGTTGAATTAGTTTCCAAGGGGCCTGGCGGAAGTGTGCCTGGTTAAGCTCACACATTCCAGTGCACAGGGGCCCTGGTTCAAGGCCCCCGTACCCATCTGCAGGGGGAAAGCTTCACCAGTGGTGAAGCAGGGAAGCAGATGTCTCTCTTGTCTCTTTCCCTCTCTATCTTCCCCCACCCTCTAAATTTCTCTAATAAATAAATAAATAAATAAAATTTTAAAAAGGAATTATAGTTTCCACTTCTGGTCTTTAGCTACATGTGTATAATGCAGTCATCTTCTCTACTGAAAATATCTGATAATTTTGAGATGCCTCTAACTCTGCAGATTATTAAGACATGTCCGCTTTCCCTAAAAGCTCTGACATTTGTGTCAGACAGGAGAATGTGGGGTAAGCAGGTTTTTTTTTTTTTCCTTGAAATAAATACATTTCAGGGGAATTTCAAATCAATCTTCTCTACAAGTGATGGCCTGCCTTCTCTGGCACAAATCTCATCAGAGGAGATTGTCGATGGCTATCTTTCCACGTCTTAAGAAATGTACTCTGTGTGGATTTGGAGCTATTCCAACCCAGTTCCTCTGCTGGTACATGTCCCAGGCCCAGCTGAAGAATCAGATCTCTCTCTGGGAATATTAATCTGCTAGCTGATCTTTCTCCTACCTACTGCCACTCACAGGAATCTCAGGGTCAAGGGAGTCCAGCCAGAAGCCCTGGAGGACTGACTCTTGAAGTTCATTCTGTGTGTTTGTGAGAGACATTTTCATCTCCCCCACTCTGACTTAGGCACAGAAGGGAGTTGGTATTAGATGTTAAGAGCTGGCAATGCACAGAGTGGTGGGTGTGAAAGTCATCAAAAACTCGAAGCCTATCTGTTTGTTTAATGCACCTGCGATTCTTTGTTCCAACAAGTAATAGTTTTGCTCATAATTATCAGTTTTTGTTTGTCTGATTTTTTTTGTTTGTTTCACTAGACTGTTATTACATCAGGCTGCTTTCTCTTCTTTTTTCTCTTTTCTCTTTTTCTCTTCTTTTCCTTTCTTTCTCTCCCTTCCTCCCTCCCACCTTCCCTTCCTCTCTCCCTCCTTCCCTTCCTTCCTTCCTCCCTCCCTTTTCTTCCTTTCTTCCTTCCTTCTTTCTTCCCTTCCTTCCTTCCTCCCTCCCTCCCTCTCTACCTTCTCTCCTTCCTTCCTCTCCTTCTTCCTTTCTTCTTTCTTTCTTCTTTTCTTTCTTTCTCCTTCCAGTAAGAAATAGAAGTGAGGTAGGAATACAACAGCATAGAAGCTTCCCCCAGTGAAATAAGGGGTCAGGCCCAAACCTGAGTCCTGTGTATCACAAAAATGTTTCTTTTTCCCTTCCCTTTATGGTCTTATTGTGGAGGGAAGGGGGTTATGGTTTATAGTATGATAGTTAACACATGGATACAATTTGTTGTGATAGATGTCTGTAAGATATTCTCATGCCCAACTTAGGTTTTACCACCAGACCCCCAAAGTGCCCCTCCTTCTCCAACCTCCCTCCTCCCTCAGAGTTCTTTGCTTTAGTGCAACATACCAAACTCAGTCCAGGTTTTACTTTTTAAATTATTATTAAATCATAATATTTCTTTTTAAATAATTTTTATTTATAAAATGGAAACAATTACAAGACCATAGGATAAGAGGGGTACGATTCCACACAATTCCCACCACCAGAAGTCTCTATCCCCTCTCCTTCCCTGATAGCTTTCCTATTCTTTATCCCTCTGGGAGTATGAACCTAGGGTCATTATAGGGTTCAGAAGGTGGAAGTCTGGCTTCTGTAGTTGTTTCCCTGCTGAATATGGGCATTGACAGGTCAATCCGTACTCCCAGCCTGTCTCTCTCTTTCCCTAGTGAGGCGGGGCTCTGGGGAAGTGGGGCTCCAGGACATATTGGTGGGGTTGTCTTCCCAGGGAAGCCCAGTTGGCATCATGGTAGCATCTGGAACTGGCTGAAAGAAGAGTTAACATATAAAGCCAAACAAATTGACTAATCATGAACCCAAAGGCTAGAATATTGCAGATGAAGATTTGGGGGCCTCTGTTTTATAGATGATTAGTAGACCTATTTTAGTTATATTCCAAAAGGCCTATGCCTATACTAGCTTTTTTTTTCACTCCTGAGCCTGATATCTGTTATGCAGGTGAATCCAAGATATTGTTTGGGGAGATGATTTCATGGCTGGAAAAAGGGCTAGAAAGCTGGATCAGGGAAGAGAGTAGCTCCCAAATATGGAAAAGGTGTAAAGATATTGTTTACTGTAAACCCATTGATTTTATCTGATCTGGGGCCCATATCCAGCTAGGAGCCTATGTGACCTTTGCATCCCTGTAGGTCTGAACTCACACTCTGTGGTCATGAGTAAGAACGTTCCAAGCTGCCCCCAATTTCAGGACCCATCTTCCTCAGGTGGATGCTAGAGTATGTTGTCCAGCCTCCCTTCGGAGGATGGAACATTTTCTACCTTTCTTGATCCAAGTTGAGGGCAAGGTCCTATGGGGGCCCACAAAGGGGTCCATTATGTTGTTTCTGATAGAGACGACAAGTAACAATGGTGAAAGGGATTTAGTCGAGGTATAGGCCCATCATTTCTGTTGGGAATCTCAGGACTCCCCTACTAGGGCCCCAGCTGATGGAGTGGCCTGATAGTGACTAAAAAGTCATCATTAAAGTATTTCAATCTCTTGCCCTTATTCAGTTTTTCGTAGTCCTTACTTTGATAAGATTAGCTTTGGAGTGACAGAGGGAAGTGCAATAGGAGGTAGGTGAGGAGGGTATCTAGGTCTAAGTAGACACTATTTTTTCTTCTTCTTCTTTTTTTTTTATCTTCTTATTTATTGGATAGAGACAGCCAGAAATTTAGAGGGAAGGGGGTGATAGAGAGGAAGAGAGATGGAGAGGCACATATAGCACTACTTCACCACTCGTGAAGCTTTCCCCCTGCAGGTGGGGGCTGGGGGCTCGAACCTGGGTCCTTGCGCTGTATAACCTGTGCGCTCAACCAGGTGTGCCACCATCAGGCTCTCAGTAGACACTATTTCATTAGGAACTTTATGGTGTCCTTTTAGGTCTTTCTACTTGCTTGCTGCATATACTTGACTCACTGCAGACTATTAGGCACTTTTACTTCTTTTATTTATTTTTTCTTTTTAAAACTTTGTCATCTTTATTTATTGGATAGAAACAGCCAAAAATCAAGAGGGTAGGGGGAGATGGAGAGTAAGAGAGATGGGGGGGAAACCTGCAACACTACTTTAGCACTTGTAAAGCTTTCCCTCTGCAGTTGGGGACTGGGAGCTCAAACCCGGGTCCTTGCTCATTGGAATATGTATTCCCCGAGTGTGGCGTAATCAGTTAGCCCGAGGTGCTTATATGACAGTGTGTGTGTGGAATATGTATTCTCCACTAGGTGCCCCACTACCCAGCCCAAAGCTTTACTTTGTGTTTTCCCTTTCTGTCCTTGTTTCTTAATTTCCACTTATGAGTGAGATCATGCATTATTCATCACTTTCTTTTGGTTTATCTCACTTAACACAATTGGGATGCATTGGTTCGACCTTCTCGTGGTGCATCCCGTGAGTACCCATTCATTGGGGAAACTGAATCCACATGGATCCCAGTCACTTTCAAAGCCAGCAACAAGCAGCTCCTGACAGCTTTCAACCTGACGCTGTTGACTGGCTACGGAAGAAGGGCAAACGCTAGAAGAAGAACTTAACACAATTCCTTCAAGCTCTGTCCAAGATGGAGTAAAGGAGATTACTTTATCATTTTGGGCAGCTGAGTAGTTCCACATAATTAAAAATATTTATTTATTATAATATTTATTTATTCCTTTTTTGTTGCCCTTGTTGTTTTATTATTGTAGCTACTATTGTTGTTGTTATTGGATAGGACAGAGAGAAATGGAGAGAGGAGGGGAAGACAGAGAGGGGGAGAGAAAGAGAGACCTTCAGACCTCCTTCACCGCTTGTGAAGTGACACCCCTGTAAGTGGGGAGCCGGGGGCTCGAACAAGGATCCTTACACCTGTCCACGTGCGCTTAACCTGCTGCGCTGCTACCTAACTCCCGTATTTTGTTTGTTTTAATGAGAGAGATACGGAGAACATGAGAGAGAGAGAGAGAGAGAGAGAGAGAGAGAAAGAGAGACAGAGAGAGAAAGAGAGAGAGACCAGAGTACTGCTTTAGCACTGGAGGTGCTAAACACTGAACTTAAGACCTCAGAGCCTCAGTCATGTTTGCATAAGTATTGTGCTCCCCACTTAGTCTCATAGATTTAAAAAAAAAAGATTTCTTTATTAACAATGGAGGAAGCAAGAGCACATCAGAGGTTCACTCTGGCTTTATGTGAGGCATGAGATTGAACTCAGGACCTCATGCACATGAGTTCAGAGTTTATCGCTCCACCTTTCACACTGCTTGCAGAAAATTCGACTTAAGTCAGAGAGACATGACAAATTCCCTGGCTGAACTGGCTGAGCAAAACTCCTTTTCTTTATCCTCTTCTTGGTCCTCATCCTCACCAATTATGTAGGCTAGTAAAATTGTCACATGGCTGCTACTTTGTATCTTCATTTCCTTGCCCTAGATGAGTACTGCAGTCTTGGTGGCCTGAGTCTTGTCTCGGTTTCATTAGGGTTAATAGTTTCCCACTATGCTTACTGTGTGGCCCTCACTCTCCTGCCTGGTACGGTCATACACTGCTGTCAGTATTCTAATGGCATTGAGTGGGTCTGCCATCACTGGCTTGAATTTTAACAGGAAGCCAGGACAATAAAAGCCTTGAGACAACAAATGTGAGAAACGGTGTCTCTGTCTAGGGACACGAGTGTGAAGTGGAAACAATGCTGCCTCTTGGAGAGGAGGACTTGGTTCTGCTACCCCATTCTTTTTTTTTTTTTTTTTTGACTTAAATTCATACAATTTATTTATTACATTCACATTAATGAACCTACACAACTTTTAAAATAAATGTTGACCCTAGATTGTTTTCATTTATATACAGCATCTCATTCGATTATTCACATACAGAATCTTCTCAATACTTTGTTCACATTATTTATCTTTATTTCTTTGACATGTTTCTTAGAAAATTAATTCAAATTACGTTGGCTTAGTTTCTATGCCACTCAAAAATATATTTTTTTTCTTTCTGCTACCCCATTCTCACCAGCAAAGAACTAGAGCTCTTTCCTGACCATGGGCACAAAGACAAATGACAGAGGCAGGCTGGGAGTATGAATAGACCAGCCAGCGCCCATGTTCATTGGGGAAGCAATTACAGAAGCCAGACCTTCCACCTTCTGTGTCCCACAATGACCTTGGGTCCATAATCCCAGAGGGATAAAGAATAGGAAAGCTATCAGGGGAGGGGATGGAATACGGAGATCTGGTGGTGGGAATTGTGTGGAGTTGTACTCCTTTTGTCCTATGGTTTTGTTAATGTCTTTTTTAAAAAAAAAAAAAAAGAAACCAAAAAAACAAAGACAAATGACATAGCCCTAAGAGGTTGCAATCTGAGATATAAAATGCTGATCTCCTTGCAATGATGTAACTGCCACCCTTTCCCTGGTCTCTTTCCTTCAACTCAGCATTCAACTTAAAGTGATTCTTTCTAGGTTTAAAGAGAACATCCTGGGACCAGGCAGTGGTGTACCTGTTTGAACACACATTTTACCATGTGCAATGACCCAGGTTCAAGGTCCCACTTCTCACCCACCTGCAGGGGGAAGCTTCACTAGTGTTGAATTAATGCTGTAGGTGTCTCTCTTTCTTTTTCCCTCTCTATCTCCCCCTTCCCTCTCAATTCCTCCCTGTGTCTATTAAAAATTAATGAACTATTTTTAAAAGAGCACAACTTGATTAATAACAATTCGTGACATTTCAAATGAAGACTCAGAAAGCCCAGTGGCAGGTAGCTATGAATAGTTCCTTCATGCCTTAATTGAACTGAAATGCACAACACAAAATAACCCCATGGGGCCAGTTCCATGTACAACTGGCCTTAGATGAGAGGAACTCTGACTTTCCAGACTCAGCTAGTACTGTTCTCCTTAACAGTGACAACTTAATGAGACTTTCTTAAGGTTTGGGAACTCTTATGGAAGAGGGACATTTGAAAATATGTCAAAAGTTTCCACTATTTTCCTTTTTTAATGCTAGGTTCTATCTCATCTATGTATATTACACCTGTCTTGTGCTGTTGTTTTCATTTTATATCTCTCTGGGGAGAGAAATAAGGAGAAGGAGGGAGGAAGGGAGGGGAGAGAGAGAGAGAGAAAGAGTGAGAGAGAGAGGAGAGGGGGAGAGACTACAGCACTGTTCCACTATCTAAGGAGTTTTCCAGGTGCTGTCCATGGTGCCAAGGCTCTACATCATGGATGTTAAGAAACTGTAGCAGGCTAGCGAGCTCTCAACCCCAATTTTTTAATTATTCTAAAGGGGGAAAATACAGAAAGCCAGAAATAGCATTTATTTGATCCCACTTCTATTAGCCCTGTAAGTTATTTTATTTTTCATTAATAAGATAATAAGGATATAATTCTGAACCACTCCCACCACCGTAGTTCTGTTCCTCCTTTTATTATTAATAATAATAATAATAATAATAACAATAATAATAAAGTTCATGTGTTTCAGTTCTCTGTTTTTTATGTATGAGTGAAACTGGTACTTATCTTTCACTCCCTTCCTTCCTTCACTAAGCATAATGACCTCCAGTTTCAGAAATGGCCACCATTTTAGTTATCAGACTTGAGATATCTAGCTTCTTTCTCTCCATGTCTCTCTTTTTCTCTGCCCCTCCCTCTTAACCTCCCTTCCTTTTTTTCTTTCCTTCTTGGAGCTGGAAATCTCACACAGGGGTGATTTCACTATTCCATGTCACTTCTTCATTCAGAAAGGAGAGACAGAGAGAGTGGAATACACCATGGTTGTGAACCTTCCTCTGTTATCATAAACCTCCTCATGTGGTGCTGTGATTCAAATCTGGGTGTCTGGCAGGGAAGCCAAAGCACCCTGCCTGGTTAACTCTCTCTCTTTCTCTCTGTGGCTCCACAGATGTCAACTTTCAAGCTGTTTTGACTGGATTCCCCTTTTTCTCCCTCACTGCAGTTGCCCAGTTGTTCTCGTTGATTCCTCCTTTCCTTCCCTTGAGTCTCTAGTGATGTCTTTCCTTGTCCTCTCATATCTTGTCCTCCTATTTTGTTCTGAAATGGGGTAGACATTTAGCTGTTTCCAAAGCCTATTCTACTTTCTCAGAATTTCCTCATGGAAATCACGCTTCCCAGACTCTCTTGCAACTAAAAAATGAGGACAATTAATTCTGTGTCAACTGATAGTTCTTGCAGGGGATCCAGCCAGGGGGCAAGTCACCAAACCTCCCTCACATGCACTCAGGGACTGCGTGATTCAGACAGGAGGCTTTGGGGAGTATTCTGGTACAAACACTCATTTATTTGGAGATGAGCATAGGTTTATATAGAGATTTAAACAAAGAACATTTTTCACATATGTCAGAAATTACAGGTTTCTTAAAGGTCAGCTTGCCCCTATGGTAGGGGGCTGGTATGACAAGAATTGATGCCATACATAAAGGTCAAGATAGTTAGTCTCCATGATGCAGGCACTTTAATTATCCAAAGGCATTTGAGAGAAGCATAGGGGTTAAACCAGTAAGACGAGGAAGAGAAAAGAAAAACAAAACTTGATGTGAATCATAGATATCAAAGGACACAAGGAAATAAGATTTTGAGGCTTTTCACTGTCTGGTGTTAGGGGTGTATGATAGAGTATCCTCTCCTTTGTGATCAAAAGGTGAAGTGGATGTGTGAACTTTGAGTGAACCTTAAAGCAGGCAACTATTTGGCCTGCTGCTAGCAAGGGAAACTAAGTGTGAGAGGCTTGTAGGCTTTCTGTGAGCTTCGGAGACTAACAATGAGAAACTGAGTTTGGGAGACTTTTCCCTCTTGGCTCATGGAAGGAAGACATGAGCTTCTCTCTCTTGGAGAGAGGCTAACAAGTGAGGTATATTTCCAGACCTCCATCCAAGGATGGGAGACCTTCCCTAAGCTCTACCAAGCTTTCACATAGTCATATATATAATAGAGATTTATTTTGGATTTCAGGTTGTCTTTATTGACTAGCAGGTCAATAGTTTATTTGTATAATCTTCAAAGATACCTAGAAATAATGGCTACATTTTTATTTTATTCAATTTTTTTTGTAATCATGGAGGCTTCACTGCTGCAGATATACTGAGATAGATAGATAGATAGATAGATAGATAGAAAGAGACATGACAACCCAAAGCTTTCTCTAATGCAGTGGGGGGCTGAGCTTGAACCTGTATTGTACACAAGGGTACTATATAATTAAAATATTCCCCTGTCCTTCAACCAGACTGCTTAGATACACATTTGGGTTTAGAGCCAGTTGTCAGTACTCTAGGGATTCTGGTAGCACCTCAGTCATTGCAGCTTCTATAAAGGTGTTTATCCAGGGGTC
The DNA here is from genome assembly GCF_950295315.1 of Erinaceus europaeus. NCBI lineage: Eukaryota > Metazoa > Chordata > Mammalia > Eulipotyphla > Erinaceidae > Erinaceus > Erinaceus europaeus. The sequence goes on from NC_080163.1 coordinate 18,584,424, forward strand.
TAGCTCTGCATCTCAGCATTTACATTAAAGTCTCTTTGAGGGAGGGCTGGGGTGGATGTTGGGGTTGAGGAGGTGGAGGTTGGTGCAGGAAGATTTAAAAAAATAGTTGATTTTTCTATACCACTTTTTGTGCACAAATACCCCTCAGAACCTTTTGAGGGAAAGGACTGGAGAGCAGAATTTAGTTGCCATTACACCACCACTTGTTTATCACTTTCCTCTCTCAGACTCACTTCCCTACCCACCCAACCACCACCGCTTCTCCCCTCCCTGGACCTGAGTGAAGCCTGTCTTGTCTCAGAACTCACTGCATACTACAACCTCTGCGAAGCTTCTTGAAGCCTGGCAGACAGGATTAAGGCTTTGGCTTTTAGCAGCTTTGTTGACTAGAGAGAAAAGATCCTCTAGTGCTTAGCACCATGAAGCACCTTAGTGAGCTGTTTCCCACTAAGCAGTGACTGCCTTCCTTAAAGAGACTGACCATGTCTTATTCATCGCTTAATCCTGCCCAGCTAAACAATTATTCGCTAGATCACACTGAATCCTCCCCAGCCCCAGCTCAATGCAGTGTTCTGGGGACAAGATAGCAACAGAGAACTTTGATTTTTAAGGGACCCTAGATTTTAAAATACACCTTTGATGGACAGGTTTTGCTCGTCAGGTACCTTTGTTCATCCATTTTGCCTTATGTTCACTTCTGCTGGGCATGGATTTTGGTACCCAGGCCCTAGTGTGAGCATGGCTCTGCCTCCAACCAACCAACTCTTTGGCTCTGGGCCAGGACCTGAACTAGTCTGTGCCTCAGTTTCCTCACCTAGAAAACAGGATTGAAGAAAATTCTACCTCACTGGGCTTTTGTGAAGATTCAGTCAATGAACATTTGCACAGGATTTGGACTGTATTCTTGGCACCCAAGAAGTGCTCATCTAGTACTTACTATTATCCTGATATCACAGACAGCAAAATGAAACAGAAAATACACACCTTAAGCTCATACAAAATTGACTCAAAGCGACTTGAAACAACTGTCAGTTGGGAATAATTTCAACACCCTCAGTTGCCTCCAGCTTTGCCTCATCTTTCTCTGGGCACTTCTCTGTCCCCAGCACAGGGACTCTGAGGACTTTTGTCCTATTATCATTTTCTCACTTTTCTCTCAATCTTATTTTCACCTGCAGGGCCAGCCCCATGTCCTGTAGGCTTTAATATCAGCTGGCTGGAACTCTAGCAAATAGTAAGTGCCTCATTAGACAGCCAGTGAACACATGAATCACCAACAGAACCCACGCACAGCACCTGGAATCAATGAATAGATTCTGTTTATTCTGAAACTTGGAGCTGTGATCCACTGAATCACAAACAGGTCCTTGCCTTCCTATGTCAACTCTGCCTTGAGGCTTATTACTCATATTTGGGGGGGGGTCATCTGAATGGGAACCTGGTTGAATTTATATCTGGTGCCTCTTTCCCTTATCATTTGTTTCACCCCTTCTCTTTGCCCAGTTGGGGTGTGAGCAGGTTTTTCCACACCCCATGCCCCGTGTCCCATTCTCCTCTGTGAGCTCTTGTCTTTCATATGGTAACTATCTCACCATCGTGTATATGTTCAGAATCTTCAAGAGACCCTCTGTACTTCTGCTGCTCTGGTTCTTTCTCAGGTGCACTGCTCTGTGAAGCCACGAGTCTGCCTATATTATTATCACCCCAGCCCTCCTGCGGGTGCTGCCATGGGAAATCATTTGAATAACTGCTTTTGATCAAAGCATGGTAACTGGCTTGGGTGACTTGTTATATTTGAGCAAAACAATGTAGCTGGCTTTCAAATGGGGTCATTTCATCTTTTCACTTGTTGGAGACAGAGCCTTGAAGGTAGGGTATCAATGCAGGTGTTGACTGGATTATAGGAGAACTGAGATTAAAGCATAATACATAGGCTGCTCCTTGAAAAGTTGAAATGGCATTGTAGAAATTCAGAGAAAGACCCAGGGTGGTTGCAGCTGATTTCCATGCAGAGAGTAGATCATGTTTGACCTTGAAGGATGGGGAAGTGGGCTGGGTGCTATGTTGGAGAGGAAGTCATAGGTGCACAAGAGCAGGAAGGTGGCACAGAGGCAAGAATGAACATGCTGGGTTGTGGGAGTGAGGGCAGTTTGACTGGAATGGGGAACAGAAGTTGTGCCTGCTCAGCCCTGGCATTTGATGCAGACTGAATCAGGCTTCTGAGAGAGGCGTGAGAGATGAGAAGGTAATTGAATTCACTTTTGATATTCAGAGTGAAAGACAGGAAGCACAGTCTTGGAGACATCAGCAGGGACCCTGGTTGTGAGTGAGGATGGGTAGCAATGTGGGAGTGGAGAGGAAACATGAACATGGGAGGAGACATGGGGAAAGCAAAGCAGAGACTAGTAGATCATCCTTTTCCTTAAATGGTTAAGACTTTCATCACTTTTTCTTACCTGTGGGGATCCTATCATTGCTTTTATTTTACACTTCTCAAATATATGGCCCCATCTCACCTGACCCCTCCCTATAAGTTGTACCCACAGAGCAGCACCACATCACAGTGGGAGAGATACTTGTGATGGTTACTTTCGTGTGTCAAAAAGCTTAGGGTCAGGGGGCCAGGTGGTGGTGCACCTGGTTGAGAGCACATTACAATGTGCAAGGCCCCGGCTTTGACACCCAGAGAGCAGATCCAATGTTTTTCTACATGTGTCCATGAGGATTTTTCTGGATGAGATTACCATTTCAGGGTGGACTCAATGAAGGAGATAGCCTTCTCTGATGTAGATGACTATTCATCATTCTTACTATGTGGGCTTAACCCACTCTGCCACTGCCCAGTCCCTAACTGTCATTCTTACTCATTGACTAGATTGAAGCAAATGTGGAGGAAGGAGGAATTCACCACTTTCTTCCTGTCTTGCTGCATCTTATCTCCCCTCCTCCTCCTCCTCCTTCTCTTTCTTCTCTACCAGAATTTAGACTATCATCTTTTGTGCTCAGATCTTCAGATTCAGAATTTACCAACTTTCCGGGTCCCGGGATTGAAAACGGCACATTATAGGACGTTTGGCTTCGTAATCAGTTGAGCTAATTCCTCACAACAAATCTGTGTCTATCCAATAAATAAATAAAGATAATTTTTTAAGAGAAAGAACTCAATGCCTGCTGTTTCAGTCAGTCTGTATTTTGTTACAGAAATGTTGTTAAAATTTCCGCGGCTCTTGCCGGCGGGGCTAGCTTCACAGGCGGGTAACAGAGACGCGGAGACAACGGCTGGGCAGGGAAGCTGTATTTCTTTATTCAGGAACAACGATTCATAAACTAAGACAAACTAATCACCAAACAGAACTCTGCTGTCTCTTTGCGGCGGCACAAGCACTCTCTCTAACTCTGGAACTCAGGAACCCCTCTCGCAAGCACTCTATAACTCTGGAACTCAGGAATTCTCGAACTCTGGCGGGGTCCCTAGGGGTGGGGCCAAGCACGAAATTAACAGGACTGATCTAATTCTCTTGGCGGGGGAGAACTAGAACCCAATGTAAAGCATACAACACAGAAAACTAGGCAAACTAACACACTGAGTGGCAACACTGAGAATCTGAAGCTCCCTTTACAGTGGCTGCACAGAAAGAGAGAGAGATGTTTTTAGTGCATTAGATGTTCCAAGAATACTTGCAAACCTATTTAGTGATTTTTTTTTGTCTTTCAGGGATGTGTTCATCAAACTGGGTGATAATGGAAAGTGGGAAAGTAGATCATTTTTTTTTTTCATTGACACTGATTGTGGAAAGGTAGAACACTTCTTTCTGCAGCCTTACAACATCAGTTTTCTGGCCCCTCTCCCTCTGATTTTATTTAAACAAGCTTAAGTGAGCTGTTATTTCTTGCAACCATGTAAAATCTGGAGTCCTAAGTTGTAAGGCTTTGCCTTTCTTCTCCCACAAACTCAAACTCAATCCAAGAAAATCAAGAATCACTAATAGTTAAGAAACAGCAGCTAAACACTTTTATAAGATTCTGGTGTCACTGCTTTGATATAAACTGGCAGCTTTGCCATTTATAAAGGTAAACATATGTCAGAACATACTTTAAGTTCACAACACCCAAACTTTTTTTTTTTTAAGTTTTTATTTGTTAATGAGAAAGTAGGAGGAGAGAAAGAACCAGACATCAGTCTGGTATATGTGCTACTGGGGACTGAACTCAGGACCTCGTGCTTGAGAGTCCAGTGCTTTATTCACTGGGCCACCTCCCAGAACACAACACCCAAACTTTTAAAACTGGTTCAAAGTAAGTTTCTTTGTCCAGATGTGAAGCTTGGTCCATTTATATGTTACTGTAAAGAGCATCACCAGTAGCAGTGGGCCTGTAGATAAGTCAATGCAGTTCTTTGAACATAAGTTTCTTTTATTATCTGCACAATGGGTATATCATACTCTCACCACTATGTTGGTTTGTGGAGTAAATAACTTAACCTATATAAATCACTACTGTTTGCCACATTGTCAATTGTCAGTGAGTAGTCACTTCATTTTTCCTTCCCTTTTGAAACCATGACCCAGTGAATTCTATCCACTAATATCAGTGGTAGTGGTGGGATGCATTGGATCGACCTTCTCGTGGTGCATCCCGTGAGTACCCATTCATTGGGGAAACTGACGATCCTTCCTAGCTGACTGAATCCACATGGATCCCAGTCACTTTCAAAGTCAGCAACAAGCAGCTCCTGACAGCTTTCAACCTGATGCTGTTGACTGGCTACGGAAGAAGGGCAAACGCTAGAAGAAGAAGAAGAAGTGGTAGTGGTCACTTTGTGTACGAACATAAAACACAAAATTAATAATAGTTGGCCTTGGTATTACCAACAACCCTCTTTCAAAGCATATTTTCTCTTATAGCATCTCCAAAAAAGTCCTGGATTAGTCTCTTACCTTGGAAGAGGTTTTTATTATTATTTTTTTTAATTCTTTTCCAATAAGGCAACTGGCTAAATATAAATTTTATCTTAGAGAGTTAACAGGAAATGTCTGTGTTTTATTGTTGCTGACTGCAGCATTGATGGGTAGGGTCTTAAGAAAGCAACAGGTATTGGTACCTTCTTAGACTCTTTTTCCAGTCAGCTAGAGGGATCCTGAAGTGATTTAGGTGTGATTTAGTTTGTAACTGGATTAAACTTTGCACTCCATTAAAAATCTATCAGCTGTCATGCCCTTGAAGGAATTTGCTTTTATGAAAACTTTATTTCAGAGCCTTTCTTTCTTTCTTTCTTTCTTTCTTTCTTTCTTTCTTTCTTTCTTTCTTCCTTTCTTCCTTCCTTCCTTCCTTCCTCTCTCTCTCTCTCTCTCTCTCTCTCTCTCTCTCTTTCCTTCTTGCTTTCTCTCTCTCTTTCTCTCTTTCCCTTCCTTTCTTCTCCTCATTCTCCTCCTCTTTCTTCTCCTCTCCTTCTCCACATTCTCACTCTTATTCTGGAAGAGTTATTTAGCCTACAGCTTTCCTGGGTTCCCCACATTGGCATCTCTCCGACTTCATTTGGATAAAGACATGAGCAAATTACAGAATCTCTGTTGGCTATAGTTTTGTTCTCTGGAGAGGAGATAAATTTCTCAGGACTTCTTTTCATCACTGATGCTGTGAATTCTATCACAAGAGAAGTTGAGAATTACAGTGCAGATTGTAAGAGTCTGAGTCAAAGAGAATGGGAGATGTTTTAAGAGAAGATATGGGAGTCGGGCGATAGCACAGCAGGTTAAGTGCACGTGGTGCAAAGCGCAAGGACTGGCGTAAGGTTACTGGCTTGAAACCCTGGCTCCCCACCTGCAGGGGAGTTGCTTCACAAGCGGTGAAGCAGGTCTGCAGGTGTCTATCTTTCTCTCCCCCTCTCTGTCATCCCTTCCTCTTTCCATTTCTCTCTGTCTTATCCAGGTACAACGATATCAATAACAATAGTAACTACAACAATAAAACAACAGGAGGAACAAAAGGGAAAATAAATATTTAAAAAAAGCAGATATAATATCATCAGTTTACAGAATATTGGGAAATGCAACTTGGTGACTCCCCTGGGTCAATAGAATATGTGATTGATTCTGAGAGTATAAAACCCATACTCTGCTTCTTCTGTACATGTCACAGGACTAGATACATGCTAGGTTTCACTAAATGTGCTTTTTATAATGTTGCTTTTTTTAAAAAAAAATCATATTGAAATAGCATTGGTTTTCAGCTATGAGTAGTGTTCGGATGGACAGAATTACAGTGTGACATCTGTATATGCTACTTCTAAAAATCCATTTTCCAACTATCTTAAACCAAACATGGGCCCTCCTCCCCACCCTTTCTCTTTCTCTCTCCCACTAGGGTTATCACTGGGGCTGGTGCCTACACAATGAATCCACTGCTCTCATTGGCCATTTTTTCTTTTCTTTTTCTTTTTTTATTCTTATTTTCTCTATTTGCTAGGGCAGAAAAAAATTAGAGAGGAGGAAGAGACAGTGAGGCAGAGAGATACACCTGCAATACTGCTTCACCACTCCTGAAGCTCCACCTCCAACCCCCACTCTGCTGCAGGTGGGAAACAGGGGGTTTGAACCCAGGTCCTTGTGTATGGCAACGTATGCACTTAACCAGGTGTATCACTACTGGACCCTTCCTTCTGTTTTATTTATCCTACATCCCCTTCCTCTCAGACAACCACCATTCTGTTACCTACATCTGAAGATTTGCTTTGCTGACTATGTGCTTCGTCTCTCATATATGTGTGAACACATATAATATTTTTCTCTCTCAGTTAGTCTTTCTTCACTTAGTGTAATTTTCCTAAGTCTGAATGGCAGAATTTCATTTATTTTTCCCCTTAGGAACTGAGTAGTGCTCCATTATGTGTATATACCAACCACTCCATCTTTTAAAATTTAAAAAAAAAATCCTATTTATTTATTTATTCCCTTTTGTTGCCCTTCTTGTTTTATTATTGTAGTTATTGTTGTTGATGCCATTGTTGTTGGATAGGACAGAGAGAAATAGAGAGAGATAGGGGAGACAGAGAGGAGGAGAGAAAGATAGACACCTGCAGACCTGCTTCACCGCCTTTGAAGTGACTCCTCTGCAGGTGGGGAGATGGGAACTCGAACTGGGATCCTCAGACCTGTCCTTGTGCTTTGTGCCACCTGTGCTTAACCAGTTGTGCTATCGCCTGACTCCCCAACCACTCCATCTTTATCACTCATCCATCCGCCCATGCTTCCATACATTGCTTCCATATATTGGTTATTACCAAGAATGCTGCAGCAAATATGGAGACACATATACCTTTGGAATTTCTTTTTCTTTCTTTTTTTTTTGGGGGTTTGCCTATATCTTGTTTAAATTCATAATTTTGTATTCTTCAGGTAGATATGCAGAAGTAGCATGGTATATGATATAGTACTTCCCTCTTTTTCTTTTTCCTTCTTTCTTATACATGATTTCATTGCTCCCAGGGCACTTCTTCATTTGGATAGGGAGGCAGAAAAAGAGGGAAAGACATAATAGCATGAGAGCTTCCTCAAGTGCCATGGTATCTCCCATGTGGTGTAGGGACTTAGACTGGGGCTGCTCATGTATCAAAGTACATTCCTTGCCCAATACACTGTCTCTTCAGCCCTAAATGGTTTATCTGTTTATAATTGTTATGTCAACTCCCCACTTTGTTTTCACAGAGGCTCCATCAATTTATTTATGTATGTATTTATTTTTGCCTCCAGGGTTATTGCTGGGGCTCAGTGCCAGCCCTACAAATTCACTGCTCTTGGAGGCCACCTCCACCCCCCACCTCCCACCCCCCATTTTATTGGCTAGGACAGAGAGAAATTGAGAGAGGTGGGGAAGATAGAGAGGGAGAAAGACAGATACCTGCAGACCTGCTTCATCACTTCTAAAGGGATCCCCTCCCCCTGCCCCGCAGGTGGGGGGCTGGTGCACCACTGCCTGACCCTTCACATCCATTTACATTTCCTACCCAAAGTGCACAAGGGCTATATCTTGTTTATATCTCTATCTTGTTTCTTGTCTCTTCAATAATATTCATAATAGGGGCTGGGCAGTAGTGCAATTTAGGTAGTAAAGTGTATGTATTACTGTGTGCAAGGACCTGGGTTCCAGCTCCCAATCCCCACTTGTAAGAAAGAAGAGTTGAGGATGGTGAAGCAGTGCTCCTCTCTTCCTCTCCTTCCATTTCAGTTTCTCCCTGTCTCTATCTGAGATAAAGAAATTAAAATAATGTAACAGTTCTTTTAAAAAGATTTGTTAAGATATCGAGGAGCCGTGGATATTTGGAAATTGCCATTTGCCACCTACCAATAATGCCCTCACACAGTGGCACAGTAATTAAAGTGCATAATGCTTTAAAAATAATAATGATTTAGAAAGTAATCATTATAGAATGCTACTCAGCTACTAAGAGTAGTGATATTCACCTTCTTTACCACATCTTGGGTGGAACTTGAAGGAATTACGGTAAATGAGATTAAGTGAAGGATGGGTATGGGATGATCTCACCCACGGACAGAAATTGAGAAATAAGAACAGAAAGGGGGAAACACAAAGCAGAACTGGGTTTGCTGTGCTGCACCAAAGTAAAGGCGGGGAGGATTCAGGTCCTGGTGCATGATGATGTAGGAGGACCTAGGCTGGGGGATGAGAGTATTCTGCAGACGTTTTATCTGCAACTGCATTTACTGCAAACCATTAATCCCCTGTGCAACTCAGGCATCCAAGTTTGACATCCTCAAGGAAACACTCACGAAAGACATGTCTCTGATATCTGATTACTGTAAAAAATGGTGACTAATCCCTAGCACTGCAAAAATGGTATCATCTGTTTTCCATCTACACCATGCCTCAGCCTCAGGTGAGCTTAATGTGCAGCTTGGCGATACGAGAATCCGGCATGAAGCCCAGCCAGTCTATCTTGGCGTTACTCTCGATCGCACCCTGTCATTTCACGAACATCTCATAAAAACTGCAGCAAAGGTGGGCGCGAGGAATCACATCATTGCAAGACTGGCCAGCTCCTCATGGGGTGCGAGCACTTCCACACTATGATCATCATCTCTGGCATTATGCTATTCCACTGCAGAATACTGTGCCCCAGTATGGTTCCGTAGTCCCCATGTCCACTTGGTCGATTCCAAATTATATTCCTCCATGAAGATAATTTCTGGAACCATCCGTTCCACCCCAGTTCCATGGCTGCCAGTACTTAGCAACATCGCCCTGCCAGATATTCGTCGGGATGCGGCATCATCTAAGTTCATTTCCCACGTCTACGCTCGACCAGACCTGCCAATATACTCGGATATCTTCGCCCACCCTGTCCAACGCTTGATGTCTCGTCACCCAATCTGGTCCCCTATGCCTACACTGAACTTCTCTGTTCCAGACTCTTGGAAACAGAGTTGGCAGTCAGCTCAGGTAAAGAACAAACACCTTGTCACAGACCCCTGTAAGCGTCAACCCGGCTTTGACCTAGCACGTTATGATTGGGCCCTCCTCAATCGCTATCGAACAGGCCATGGCCGGTGCGCCGCTATGTTCCATCGCTGGGGAGCCAGAGACGACCCGAACTGCCCCTGCGGCTACAGACAGACTATGACCCACATAGTCAATGACTGCCACCTCTCCAGATTCAAAGGAGGTCTCGAAACTTTACATCAGGCTCAACCTGATGCTGTTGACTGGCTACGGAAGAAGGGCAAACGCTAGAAGAAGAAGATTAATCCCCTCAATTAAAAAAAAAACAGTCATTCTAACCGGTCATATTTCATGGATTGTACTCCCTAATAATAAGTGATGAGTATCTTTTCATGTGTCTGCCAGCTGTATGTCATTCTTTTTAAAAAATTATTTGTTGTATTTGCGTGCATGTATGTGCATATATATTGATCAGAGCTGTGCTCTGGCATACATGGTGTCAGGGATCAGACTAGAGGCCTCAGAGATGCAGGTCCTGTGCTCTGCCTACTGAACTACCCCTTGGACTGCATCATCTATCTGTATGTTTTCAAAGAATTGTGATTCTCTCCTCATTTCAAATCTCAGATTCTTTTTTTTTTTTTTATTGTTGATGAGTGCTATGAGCAATTTATGTTTTGGGGGCCGAGGGGGGTATTAATCCCATGTTAGATGATTTGCAAATCTCTTCCCCCCATTCCAGGTAAGTTGCCTTTTTTTTAACACATGGAAAACAAGCAACCATTTTTTGTGTGAGCAAGCCAGTGTGCATTTACTTTAAGAAGTCAGGTCTAGATTCTGTGCCAAGCATATGAGTTGCTCACTGCCTTTTTTTTTTTTTTTTTTCTTTTGCTCAAGTCACCTTAGGAAATAGGTTCTATGGTAATCTGTTTCTTTTTCAGCACAACTGCCATCAGCTTGTCTTTGCCTGGGGACACATACTGAGTTTGTGGGACATGAGGTTCACACCCAGGCAAGACCATTCTGTGGGACAAGTACTGGATGCTGCTGCCCAAAGTCACATGGGACCTATTAGTGATGTGGGCACTAGGGAGCAGATAGGCTATTTCCAGCAGTTGGAAATAACCTTAGTCAGTGACAGATGTTGCTCAACACAGAAGTTCTCTAGACTGCCTGCCTCATTTGGTCAAACTCAATTTTAGGGAAGGTGTTGATTCACTGACATGGTTGCTTTGCATTATGGCTGGATGCTTATTTAAATACTTGAGAATGTTGCCTCTTGATTCGGTCAGATGGGAAATGAACACGTGACTTTTGAAGAAAGCAAAAAGCAAAAAAAAAAAAAAAAAGATGGTACCAGAGTTGGGTACAGATAATAATCTTGTTCATAAAGGAACTCTCAATACTGCCCCCACACCAACAAAAGGCACCCTAGGGATTGCCAGTTGCTTTGTTTTGGTTGACAAAAAAACTCTGGTGTTTGTCCAACTGTTGCCAAGTGACACTTTGATATTTGCATAGCCAGGAAGTGCTGGAAAATTCCTTGTATTATTTTTTATAGTAATTAAGAGTCAAAGTTATTTTTAGACATCTGGCAGTTGATATTTATTGCAGCTTCTATTTTAATTTTGTCAATAGGATTTTTATTTCCTGGTTGTTCAATGTTGGGAGTTTATGAAAAAATGCTTCCTCCTCCTTGATAACTGAGTAGTAGATGTGTGGGCTTTTTTTTTTTTTTTTTTGTGAGACAGATTCCAGGATTAAACAACAATTAATGGCTTAATGGAAAAGTAGTGGGGAAATGTATGGGAAGAATTACTCATTATTACCCATTAGTGTGTACAAAAATATAGCACTTACTTTAATTGTTTAAAATGTACAAAGATTGCTACTTTCTCGGGATTCAGAAGAAAAAAAATCTCACTTTGTCCTGGCAAGCTAGTTGAATAAGAACATGTGTATGTTGCTCTGGGTCTAAAGCTGTCTTGGTTACATACCAGCTCTTGTCCTGCTTTAGTATGCTGAGTATATGTCTTCTTTGAATCAAGAAAGAATTCATTAGCAGGATATTACAATGTGCCTATGTAGTCCTGCTCTTGCTTTCTTAGTATGTCACTCATTTTTTTTTTTTTTAATTTTACTGTCTCTTGTTTGCTTTCACAGGATCTCATTAGGTTTTTTTTTTTTTTTTTTTGCCTGGGAAGGGAGGGTTTGCTTCAAATCAAACCACTTGGCATGCCTAATGTCTGCTTGCTCTGTAGTAAGCTCTGTGAGAGGGAAGCAGAAATGAACCAGACACAGTTTGTTCTCTCCAGAATGTGGTGACAGAGCATGAGAGTCCTATGCAGGAAGGAGGAAGCCAGAAAGAAAAAGGCCTAGCGGGGGTTGTATTGTTATATGGAAAACTGCGAAATGTTATGTATGTACAAACTATTGTATTTACTGTCGAATGTAAAACACTAATTCCCCAATAAAGAAATAAAAAAAAAGGCATCTTAAAATATGCACGGTCACTTGAACATCTACCCTGATTGTCTCCAAAGTTTTGAGCTAGAAACATTGACTTCTTGTCTGTAGAATGAACACTAGAAATACCAAGGAATTAACAGCTACTAACCTCTACCTTGGGAATGTTCAAATTGATTGCTTCGGATTGGAATCCCTTGACCGGTTAAAAAAAAAACAAAAACTTTTCTTACTCGACATATTGCACAAATTAACAGTTTCTGAAAGCACTAATTGACTCCTCAAAAACAATCCTTAAATGCACAGCAAACACAAAATCATATTCAAAGAAATCTACCACAAGTAATTCAGTGCAATTTGATTTAAGAGAGCCTCTATAATGCTGGGCTTGATTTTAGTAATCTAGTTTTCCCTTGGATTAAAAAAAAAAAGACATGATGAATTTGAAGCTGAGATAGAACAGAACAGTTGATAATTTTGTTTGCATTCTCAAGGTCTCTAAATGCCTTGGTTTGCATTTTGGGTGAACACAGGGGGTGATAATTGTTTCAGCCTGTGACCTTTTTAGTTGCAAATCTGCACGACTTTTTCTCATCTCTATGAGGTCATAGAGATATGCTGCCTCCCAGCAGGTTACTGAAGTCTGAACTTGGTGTTGGAAGGGGTCGGGAGTGGGAAGGCTCCATTAACTCTCCATCTGCTGTGGTAGATGTTGGCTGGCTTCAGATGCCTGCTAGCTAATGATTAACGGTTTCAGTTTCTCCAGGACATGTATTCCTCTATGAGTCTGCACACTGTATGGCAGCAGAAGGAGTGAGTAGGGAGGGAGAAATGGAGGGAAAGAGGAAGAGGGAAGTGAGGTGGAGAATAAGCCAAGAGAAATGCTTGAGAACTCACAACCTTGTATAACTTAATCTCAAAGGTAACATGGATTGATGAAATAGTCCATCTAGGAGGAGGCCTTCTTTTGATCTAGGTTTCAGTCCCTCCCCCAGCACCACATAAGAATGTTACAGCATTGGAGGAGGCACCTGTGCTATGATCTCTCTCTCTCTCTGGAAACATGTTGTCTTAGAGTGGTTGTTGTTAAAATTCGTTGGCTCTTGCTGGGCGGGTAACAGAGACAACCAGACACATGGCTGGGCAGGGAAGCTGTATTTCTTTATTCAGGAACAACGATTCATAAACTAAGACCAACTAATCACCAAACAGAACTCTGCTGTCTCTTTGCAGTGGCACAAGCACTCTTTCTTACTCTGGAACTCAGGAACCCAGGAACTCTGTCACTCTGGAACTCTGGCGGGTTTTCTAGGGGCGGGGCCAAGCGGGCCCGCGAAATTAACAGGACTGATCTAATTCTCTTGGCGGGGGAGAACTAGAACCCAATGTAAAGCATACAACAATTCCCCCTTTTCTTTTAACTAAATGGCTACAGTATCAAGGGTGTGGGGTGTACAGAAACATATATCATATAGGCATTTTTAAAAAAGAAACTGGCACAAACATGGAGAAACATGTAAGCAAGTAACAAGAACCAGTGTGTAAAACTTTATCAGCTTAAAAAAAACATTTCTTGCCTCTGGGGGGCGTACTTTCTCGACGGACATTTGCATGGGGGCGGGGAATGGCCTAGAGTCCCAAAGGCAGCTGGCTGCAATTTACTTACTATGAAACAAAACTTGTTATTAGCATATTTCTAATAGAGAAAGAATTTGAGACTTTTACATAGCAACAACGTCTTTTTAACCTTTTGTTACACCCATTCAAGATGGAGTCAGGAAAGGAAACCTCAGGCATGAGAATAATTAGCATAGCCATTGTGCGATCTACCATTTCTAATAGAGAAGGTAATGGAGAGTTTTACATATCAACAAGTCTATTTAACCTTTTGTTTAGACCCACTTAGTTAAAATATATTGATTGTTAACTAATTTTTATCTCAGACTTTAAATGTAAGTTAATTTTATCTTTATGAGAATTACGTTGAAAACCTTTTTCATTTAACTTTGACTAGTAAGAATTTAGCCTTAAAGTTACTGTTTACCAAACTTTAAACATACACATAAACATGGTCATTAATACACAAGGAGAGAAACCTTTGTTATGAAGACATGTCATTTTAAACACGAATTTAAATCTAGACTGTCTTAGTTGTTGGGGGGGGGGTTCACCATCCGGAGGTGGCTTCTCGAGAAGCTTCACTTCTAGGAATTGCAGGTTGCGATCTCTGCACAAATCTCTGCGTACTCCAGCTTGTCTGTCTTCAGACCGGACCGGCAGCTGGAGATCTCGTGTGCCCAGTTTCGGCAGGGAGCCCGGGGGTCCGGGAGGCCCAGGATCGTTCCAGAATTCATAGCAAGAGGGCAGGCAGGCCAGTTTTGTAGAAGGCGTGGGCCTAGGTGCCCAGGGATGGCGGCCATGATAGGCCGCCGTGGCCCTGCCCCATGGCCCTGCCATGTCTGCTGCCCTGCTCGCAGTGGCCGAGCAGCGTGGAGGGATCACGCGTCCAGTGCCCTGCGCCACGCGGTGGAGAGCCGGCTCCTGTGGGCTGGCCTGCGTGCTGGCATCGGGCTCTTGAGTGGTGGAATCGGGCTCCAGCGTGCTGGCATCGGGCTCCAGCGTGCTGGCGTCGGGCTCCTGCGGGCTGGCGTCAGCCTCCTGCGGGCTGCGGGGCTGCGGGCGCGGTGCGCGGGGTTGTCTGGGCGCAGCTGGCTGGCTGGCTGTTTAACCAGGTGGAAACAGCAGCTCCATGCCTCGACTCCCGCCCGCTGGCTCTTCCCGATGGCTGTTCTGAGTTCGCCCGAGCGAGTGGAAACCACAGAGTGGTCCAGAGATAAATGTTCCAGAAACAGCAAAACAGTCTCGTGAAGAAAGAGCAGAGGCCTTTGGAGATCTCTTCACAAGCAGAAGAGAAGGCCATAGTGCATAGGTAGACAAATTGTCTTTACTTATCTGAGAGATGCGCAGGTCAGGTCCACGTGGGTGCCATTTGTTGTTAAAATTCGGAGGCTCTTGCCAGGCGGGATAGCTTCACGGGCGGGTAACAGAGACGGGCGGAGACAACGGCTGGGCAGGGAAGCTGTATTTCTTTATTCAGGAACAATGATTCATAAACTAAGACAAACTAATCACCAAACAGAACTCTGCTGTCTCTTTGCAGAGGCGCAAGCACTCTCTCTTACTCTGGAACTCAGGAACCCAGGAACTCTGTCACTCTGGAACTCTGGCGGGTTTCCTAGGGGCGGGGCCAAGCGGGCCCACGAAATTAACAGGACTGATCTAATTCTCTTGGCGGGGGAGAACTAGAACCCAATGTAAAGCATACAACAAGTGGTAAAACCTAGACAATGAAAAATAGTGACTTGTCATCACTTTTGTCCTATTTTATTGGTCACACAGATCAAACTTAGTACATATGGGAGACCATACGGGGTTGGGAATCCCTGGAAACAAGGCTTGTTGGTGGCCATCTTGATGAAGAGCCAACAGGCTTGATGGTTTGGGCAGCACAATTGTAACACTTTTCTGTTTATATTGTGTTAGTGAAGGCCCGGGTGAGCAAGCACAGGATGAATGCTGAGTGATGTTGGCATTCAGAGTTGTCTTTTCCTGTGGACATCTGCAATAATGGGGCTGTTATTCTTGTAGTTTGATGATATCATACATGAGACTCCATTTTATTAACCTGAAAGTTGACAACACATCTCAGAGAATGTGATTTTGTAACTTGTTGCTAACCAGGGTGTACTGATATCAGTCATGGGAAAGACCCCCAATAATCCATCTACTTTTTTTTTTGTAAGAGTATGTTCACCCCCCCACTGTTATTTTCCCCTTTATTGGGGGATTAATGTTTTACTTTCGATAGTAAATAAAATAAAGATTGAGATAATATTGAAACAACTGTTAATTTCCACAACTGTGAACAACAACAATGATAAACAACAAGGGCAACAAAAGGGGGAAAAATAGCCTCCAATAGCAGTGGATTCCTAGTGAGTCACTGAGCTCCAGCCATAACCCTGGAAGCAAAAATAAAATAAAATAAATATAAAAAGAAATTTTCTTTAAATGAAGCAAATAAAAATATATAAATTAAAATAAACAAATAAAATCCTGTTAGGATTCTAAACAAAGCCTGGGATTTGTGCAAAATAAAAAAAACAAACTAAGAGCTTATGGAGTAGAACAAGGAATGTGTCAATGATTAAGTAAATCTTATCAAGTTTAATTATTCACTTCCCTGTTCTATTCCAGAAGGTATTTGGTGTCCTGGCACAGCACAAAGGTGGATTTGAGGTGATAGGTAGGGGCTCCTGTCTGTGACACTCATACTTGAAGTTCTGTGGCATCAGGAGTCTAGCCAAATGTGTGTGATGGCTGATTGAAGTTTATTCCATGGGGCACACCACTCAGCCCTTGGAGGATGGTAGTGAAGGCAGGTGGGAAGGGAGCTGGCAAGTGTTCTACAGCTCTGGCAGGAATTTGGCTTTGCTCCATGAATGCTCTATCCTTCCTGTGAAATGGGTGGTGTTAGTGGAAGCTCTGGTTTGGAACCCTTGATGGACAGGTGAAGCAGAGCCTGTCAGGACAAGTGAGTTAGTTGGAACCTGGGACCTCTTCCAGTTTCTGGAATCTGAAATTGCAGAAAATCTCAGGATGGTGGCCTCTGGTCTGGAGTCTCTCTGGGTCAGTCCCTGGAAATCACTTTGAGTCACTGATATCAGAGTATCCAGGCTTCTAGAGATTTTTAGGAAAATAAAAGGGGGGGGAGCTGCAGAATGGTGTCATACACAGTTAAGTGCACATATTACCATGCACAGGACCTGGGTTTGAGGCCCCACTTGCAGGGGGGACACTTCACAAGCTGTGAAGCAGGTCTGTAGGTATCTATCTTCCTCTCCTTTTCTCTATCTCCCTATCCTCGCTCAATTTCTCTCTGTCCTATCTAAAAAAAAAAAAAAATAGAAAAGAAAAAAAAAAACAGGTGGGAGAGGGCATAATAATTAAGCAAAAAGGTTCTGAGGTCCCAGGTTCAACCCCCATGACACCTAGGCCAGGGCTGAGCAGTGTTCCAGTTAAAAAAAAAAAGTCCTTACAGATGTAAATTAGACAGGAAAAATAAATATTTGGAAAGAGCCAAAGAAATCACAACAAGTCATACATTTGAAAAGGTTACCAAATACCACAAACTCGGAAGATGCCAGAATAACTTCTGGCTCTGTGCATTGCCAACTATTTGGGTTTTTTTTTTCCCCCTCTTGCACCACCCTCAAACTTTAGTGCTGGGTACTGCAGGGCAAATGCATAGCACACACATACTATTGCTTGAGGCTTCTGGCTTTCATCTCCCAGTGCTGGGAGAAGTGGAACTGTGGGTGACAGGACTGGTTCAGTTCAAGGCCTTCATCGTTAGCCTGGGCACACAACGGATCACTTAACTATTCACAAAAGTTACTGACCTGCTCTAAAATGCATCAGAGTAAACCCGCACCAAGGGATCCTTCCCCCTCTGGCTGACCTGCCTTGATCAGTGACTTGAAATGTCCATGGCCACTCTGACACATCCCAATAGGAAAGAAAGGAAAGAGAGGAAAGAAACAGTGGTCTGTATCCTCAGGAAGTTTCATAGAATTGCCTGAGCACATAGCAAGTTCCCTTTCTTGATCTGCGTGCGCAAGAGTGAAGGGCCTGGGACTCCACCTCTGATGCTTAGACTTAAACACTGTTTCTCTGACCGGCATTGACTTGAGAACCAGAGAACTGTGAAAGCTTTAGCTGCCCTCTCTCTGGGCAGCTGATTGGGACTACACACCTTTTCTTTTGTTAACTTCAGCATGCGGGCTGCCATCCCATTTCCTTTCTCTCTCTCTGCCTCTTTTTCGCCAATGCATATTGCACCCTGTGTGTGTGTGTGTGTGTGTGGGGGCGTCAAGGAATGCTAACTCAGGGTTGCCTTGCTGTCAGTGACACCCAAGGAGATGCCTCAGGGAATCTTTTCAATCTCCGGAGAGAGGATTGAACTAAGTGAACTTGTTCCCAACATAGAGCAGAGCTGAGCTTGCTGGGAAATGAAATCCTTAGCTCCTGAGGAATCTCAAGAGTTTAGACACCACTCACCGCTGCCTCCCTTCATCCACATTTTCTGCCACGTCCATGTGCATTAAGCGTGCACCTTGCAACGGAATGGATCTCCCGGGTTAGATTTGCACTTAATCCATCAAACCTGCCTGTGAGCCTCAGGAATTTTGCATTGCACCCACCCTGGGGAATTTGTGTAAGGATCAGCCAGTCCTGACAGGACAAGCAGAGACTCTGGGGACTCTGGTTTTTCTGGCTATCACATTCCTGTCTTGCTTTCCTTTCCTTTCTTTTTTTTTTTTAATTCCTGGGTTTCAACTCATTATCGTGCTCACTAATCTAACACATGACACAAAAGCTTAGCCTGTCCTCCAGATCCATGAGTCAGATTTCCACCTGCTTTCCATTTCAGTTCAAGTTCCCTGCTTGGTTCTTTTATTAATCAATTCCTGGGTGAGCAGACGTCCAACCTTGCTTGTTCAGTTCTAAAATTTTGCCTGGCTGTTGGCAGGGTTTTCTTCGCTGTCCTGGTGAGAGATGTGGGCAGCAGATGTGTCCCACCTCCTGCTGGGTGGGACACCTGGCTGATCTTGGAAGGTGAACTAGGTGACTTGCGACGGACTGGCTTGGGTGATGCATTTGCTTTCTTCAACTCCATTCTCTTCTCTCTAGCACTCGTGGGCTGTGTCACCCCCCAATCAAATCATGCCTGACACATGTCTGTGCAGAATTCAAAAGCATTCTGTGTAAAGATAAAGCTGAAATTTCATTTTCAATGGACCCATTCATCCGGTGCTACTGGAGGCCAGCCAGGAATGAACTCCAGACGAAAGACTGTGCCACCATACCCCAGAGAGAGAGTGAAACACACAGAGAGAAAACATGCTCTGTAAGACTTGAACCTCTCTTTTCCAGTGGCCAATTGAAGGAGCATCAGATGCTCTCAAGTTGTGAGAGAGACCAACCGGGGCCCCCAGACTGTGTGCTGAATATACAAGGCATCCAAGCAATTAAAAAAAAACCCAACAATTCAATTGTTGACAAGGAGCCAGTACGGTCCCCTCGTGATTTGACTGACAAGCTCAGGCAGCTATTGTGGATATCATTCTGACAGCAGTGTTTTGTGTATACTGGAACCTACACAGGATCCCCCACTGCCACCCTCCACCCCGTAGCCTTCCCCCACTGAGCAAAGTCATCATGAAGCCTACAATGGTGTGTCTGTGCCATCACTAACACATGGCCGCCATTCCTCTGTGAGGGCATTGATGGGATTTTTAGTGACTTGGGTGTATGGCTTGGGTCCCTCCACCTTTATACCGAGCAAAGCAGTAGTCATCTCTGAATCTAGAGCTCGGGGAGATTGGGATGACAAAAGAATGACAGAGTCTGCTCTTGCCCGTTTTTCACATCAGTGAAGGAAGGGTGCAGCGTGTAGCAGGAGGCGGCCATTTTGGCTAGCTCCACATGGCCCGAACTGCTGCGCTCTCACCCAACTCTGAGGTGCCCGTGCAAATAAAGTATTGTGTTCCCTCTCCACTCTGGATCTCCTCTCTCTCTCTCCTCCGCATTGCAGCCCGACAATACTACATAGGGAAAATGACTAGAGCTGCCTAAACAGAGGGCTTAATATCATCTGTCCCTCATCTTCCTCTTGGAACTGTCCCTACCTTCTCCTGTCATATTAAAAAAAAAAAAAAAAAAAGAATGACAGAGTCTGGAACACCATTGCTGGAGGTCAGTCTTAAACTTTGCAAGAGAAGAGAGAATAGATCTTGCTAGGCAAGGGACTCATTTGCCATTGAGAGTTTTCCAATGGAAAGTTTCAGTTCTCTTGGCTTCTCAAGATGGAGAGAAAAGCTGGAGTGTGAACAGGGTGGATGGAATTGCAGGATGAGAGAATCAGTGGTAGAGTACCTGCCTTTCTATGCTCATATTCTAACTTTCAACCCTGGCACCACATGGGAGTACCCTAGACCCCTGGGGAAGCTCCTGTGCTATGATTTCTTTTCTTCTGTCTGCATTGAAAGGTCTGGCTGCAATGATGAAAAGGTCTGGCTGCAATGAGTGTGTGAAGCTCCAGTGAAATCAAAGGAGAGATGGTAGGGGGGATATTGGGATTACAGAAGACATTTCATTGGTAAAATTCTTTTAAATTAATTGGCTAGTTAATTAATGTGGTGGAGAGGGAGAGAGAGAGAGCAGGGTATTTCTCTTTATTTTATTTATTTACTTATTTATTAGTTTATTTTTTATTGCTACCACAGTTATTGCTGGGGTTTTGATGTAGGCACTATGAATCCACTGCTCCTGGTGGCCACTTCCCCCCCTTTTTTTTTCTATTTTTTTTTCCTATTAAGTAAGACAGAGAGAAATTGAGAAGGAAAGGAGGGAGAGGGAGGGAGGGAGAGAAAAAGATAGATACCTACAGTCCCGCTTTACTACTTATGAAAAGACCTTCTTTAAGTGTGTGTGTGTGTGTGTGTGTGTGTGTGTGTGTGTGTGTGTGCGTGCACGCTTAAATCCTGGTCCTTACATAGTGTGACATGTGCACTTAACTGGGTGCTCTACTGCCCAGCCCCCTGCTCTATCATGTAATATGGTGCCAACGATGGCAGCTTGGGCCTCACAAATGTGAGATATAGGTACAATTAAGCCACCTTTCGAGCTGCTAGAGTTCAATTTCTACCTTTGGCTGCTGTATCTTTTCTCACTAGAACTTTGTCATGAATCACCTCCATTTCTTCTTGGGGAAACCAGGAGAGGCCAGTGCCTCCCAGCTGCAATGTGGGTACTGAGTCAACACCTCATTGTAGGAGGCACAGAGCCACGTAACCTCCTTCAGCCTTGATTTCCTCATTCTTCCCATCCCAGACTCAACACCTGCCACCCTTATTTGGGTCCCGAGTCTCCTTTGGCAGCGTCTCTCTCTCCTCCTGCATCTCTGCCCTGTACTCTGATACCAGTGTCAGAGTGGACTCTCCCTGGCCCCAGTCCATCACAGTGTCCCTGGTCCTCCAGCTGTAAGAGAGGAAGGTAACAGGGTAGAAGCTTCCCACCCTGCAGATAGGTGATACAAACCATGTTCCTTTTTCTCTCAGTCTCTCTTTTAGACCAAGTACTGAGCATCTTTCCCCTGTACCTGGAGAAATCATAAATCATAGCCCGGGTGAAGTTTTACTAAATGAAGGTCGCATGTGTGGTCTGGTGAGTTCCCTATGGGATATCCCCAGGAAAGACACAGTCATGAAAAAACAGACAAAAATGCCTCCTCTGCTTTTTTTTTTTTTCTTTCAGGATATGAGGCACAGACTTATGACAAGCTCAGGGGGTTTGGGAGCAGAGAGGCTACATCTTCACAATCAGATCCAGCCACTCTCTTAATCAAATATTCCAATTGCAGATCAAAACCCAGGACACCCTACATGAGCTACCTGGCCTCCCGTTCTCTCCTTCCCAGTGTCCTCCTCATCTTCTCCCTAAGTCCCAGGCACATAGCCTGTTCACTCTCCCCTCTGCAAAATGCCCTACTCACTTGTGCTTGCCTTCCAACTCTCAGATTAATCATTACCTTCTCAGTGGCTTGTTTTGACTTCTAACTCCATCTTCTTGTGCAGTTACATGCACATGAAATGCACGCTTTGATTTCATTTGCTGACTTATTCTTGTGTTCTTGGGGTAGGATAAGCTTGGATGATGCCCTCCCTGTTTGTCATCTTATTTACAGCTGTAGCCTGGGCACTCACAACCACACCTGGTGTGTAAGAGGCACTCAGACAATAGGAGAAGACTGAGAAAAGGAGTGTGGGGGGGGGGGGCGGAGGGATCTGGAATGGCCCAACTGTGGGCTCTCCTTAAAGTGATCTCCCTGGAGAACTGTTACTTTGCAAGAGATTCTTTCTGTCCTATTGGCTTTTGTTATATATTCTACTTGCCTACCAAAACGTAGGAGCTTGAGCATATTTGGATAAAACTCAGTAAGACCCTCTCTCTCTATAAAATATTTTATTTGTTTATAATTGAGTAGAGACAGAGAAATTGAGAGGGATGGGGGGAGATAGAGAGGAAAAGAGACAGAGAGACACCTGCCATCCAGCTTCACCATTTATGAAGCTTTCCCCCCTGTAGATGGAGACCAGGGGCTTGAATCTGGGTCCTTGCACACAGCAATGTGTGTGCACTTAACCAGGTGTACCACCATTTGGCCCCTTAGGACCCTCTCTGTTGAGGGCAACACAGAGGATTTGCAAGTGTTGAAGAGACTGTGTCTGCAATCAAAGTTTTAAAGGTGGTGCTACTTCCCTGGAAGCAATTTGTATTAAAAAAAAGAGTAAATGAAAAATAAATAACACGTAAATAAAAATCCACACAACCAGTGTTTATCCTTCCACTCTGTTCATGTTCATGGTCACTGTTCAAAGCACCAATCAATGCTGTTTACTGGTGGTGCCAGGGATTGAACCTGGGCCTCTTGTATGCTGGTACCTGTGCTACCCTTATGCTATCTCTCTAGCTTATACCCACTACTTCACTTGCAGTTTTTGCTCCAGCCTCCTGGTAAGTCTCTGTCTCCATCACGAACTTGGTCTCATCTGTTCTCTACTCTGTTGCTAAACTATAAAGATTTCAGGATGATACGACGTTGCTGAAACCCTTCAATGGTGCCCCAAAGCACAATCTTCAAACTTGTGTCTGAACTGGCCATGTCCAGTCTCCCAGCTTTATTCCCATCCTAGCCTCATCCGTGTGCAACAAAGTTCCACTTCTCCAAATAGTCCATGACTTCACTCTTTTTAGGACTTGTGCATAGACAACTCCCTCTGTGTGGAGCTCCCACTCATGATGGGACTCAGTTCTGCTCTCTGTGTATTGTACCCTGACCCCAGAGTTTCTTTACTCCAGGTCCCTGCAGCCCTGATACTTTTGAGCACTCTTGGTTCTATTTGTGAATTCATGTCTACTTCTTTCATTTGAGTAAAATCTCCTTGAGCACACGCATAATTTCTGGCTAAAAAAAATAAATAAATAAGGGGACTAGATGGTGGCACACCTGGCTGAGAGCACAATTTATAGCGCTCAAAGATGTGTTTGCCAGCACCCACCTCAACCCTGAAGGAGGGACTCCGTGAATGTTGAAGCAATGCTGCAGGAGTCTATCTCTCTCTTTCTCTCTCATGTTCCTCCAGGAGTATTGCTGGGCTTGATGCTTGCACTATGAATCCACTGCTCCTGTAACCATTTTTTAGGTTTTTTTTTTTTTTTTTTTTTGGGATAGAACAGAAAGAAATTGAGAAGGGAGGGGAAGATAGAGACGGCTTCTCTCTCCATCTCTATCTCCTCCTCCTATCTTGATTTCTCTCTGTCTCTATCCAAATAAATAAATACTTTAAGAAGGAAATTATAGTAGAGAATCTAGATAGTAAAAATCAATGGTAAAAATATAATAAGGGACTGCGTGGTGGTGGTGGTGTACCTGGTTGAGCACAAATGTTAGAATGCACAAGGACCTGGGTTTAAGCTCCAGGTCCCCACCTGAAGGTGGGAAGATTTGAAAATGGTGAAGCCTTGATGCAGATTTCTCTGTCTCTCTCCCTCTCTGTCTTCCCCTTCCCTCCTGATTTCTGGCTGTCTCCATCCAATAAATAAATAAAGATAATTTTTAAAATTAAAAAATATATTTAAAAAAAGAAATGAAGTATGAATGATCTAATAAAGAAAAGTAGCCAGTATGCTCTAGAATCTTTAAGGAAGAGAGTATTGCAGGCACTGTGGAGAAAAGACATTTGATCTGGGCTTGGAAGGTGAGGGCAACTTCAATCAGAGACAGAGTGTGGAATAGTGGAGGCTGAGGGAATGGCCAGGGGCCCAGCTGGCTGTGGAAATACAGGGGACAATGAAGCCAGTGAAACGGCCTCAGCCTACATCGTAGAGATCTTCCAGTGTTCTACCCCGGGGTCAAAGTTTGTTCTGAAGGCCACCAGGTGTTGTCTTTCTTTTCTTTTTTTTTCAATTTTTTTATTGTTATAGTCATTATTGTTGTTGTTATTGATGTCATTATTGTTGGATAGGACAGAAAGAAATGGAGAGAGGAGGGGAAGACAGGAGGAGAGAAAGACAGACACCTGCAGACCTGCTTCACCGCCTGTGAAGCGACTCCCTGTAGGTGGAGAGCGGGGGGCTCAAACCGTGATCCTTATGCCAGTCCTTGCATTTTGCCCCACCTGCGCTTAACCCGCTGTGCTACCACCTGACTCCCGGCCACCAGGTGTTGTGACTGAGTCTGTGGAAGGGTGCGATGTGGAATGACTTAAGCATACTACAGAACCACCTGGAATCAGAGCCAAGGATGGATGGCAGAGGAGAAAGTCTAGATACAGCTGTAGGAGACCATTTCCATAACCAAGATCACCAACTGGAGGGTTTGATCTGGGGCTGGGGAGGGTAGGAGATGGGGTAAGACCTTGCTGTGGGAGAAGGGAGTGGGTGGGTCAGCTGGGAGGAGGAAGACAGGCGGACGTGCTGTGGAGTTCTGGAGCTGAGGTCTACAGACAATAGTCCACTGTCCTGGACACTGCTCAGCACACAGGAGAGGGCTGTTCTCTAATCTCTGTGTTGCAGTTTAACAGGCTATGCAAAATTATCAGACTCTGTGAAGGCTATCCAAGGGACTTGGGAACCTTGACCTAAGAGAAATGGACTAATGGAACCAAAGTTGTCCAGTTTGGCCCAACATAAGGGGGATGGAGGGCAAGGTGGTGACTGACCTAGGGAGAGATACTACACATGTCAGAAGGTGAACGTGTAAGGCTTTGAATGAGCTGGAACTTCAAGCAAAAATACAGTTGGCTTTCTGGTGGTGGTGGTAGTGGTGCTGGTGGTGATGGTGATCTTTCCAAAGTGTCTAGCTACCTTGTGAACTTAAGGGCTCACTTGGACTCAGGGCCAAACATAGCACACAGACCTTACTGTCACTCCAAGAATAGGGCTCTCAGGCTTGATGTGTGTGTGTGTGTGTGTGTGTGTGTGTGTGTGTGTGTGTGTGTGTGTGTGTGTGTGTGTGTGTGATGGGCTTAAGGTCCTACAACTTGAGGTCCTACTTCAGATCATATTCCTGTCACAAAATGTGGAGAATGGGGACAGTGAGCAGAAAAATACCTCCCCTCCCACTATGGAATCATGTCTAATAGGAACTGAGGGGCCGTTCTGGTCTCTGAGAACCAGCCAGATCGCAGTCAGGAAATTCCCTACTTAAGGAACCTTCAAGTTATGATTTCTTCGGTGTTTCCAAAAGCAGACCAGGGCAAACCCAGTATCCGGAAGTCTGTTTCCTTGTGCTGGCATTTCAGTGCACAGTTCACACCTCACCACCTCCTTTTCACTCATTCATCTGACTGACTACATGACTAGTTAACTCTGTCTCTCTCTTGCTCACACAGGTTACAGGACTATGTCAACCACCCATAAATTGGATATCTTCTTTTTTTCAGGGCTCTGGGAATGAGAAGATATGTAACTTAGTTTATTTAAAAGCTTAACTTACTTATTAATTTATTAATGAGAGAGTACACCAGAACATTATGACAGTACATGTGGTACTGGGTGTTGACCTTTGGGTACTTTTTTTTTTTTATGCCTCCAGAATTATTGCTGGGGCTCATTGTCTGCACTACAGATCCACCGCTCTTAGTGGCCATTTATATTGGTTCTTTCCCCCCTTCCATTTTATTTGATGGGACAGAGAAAAATTGAGAGAGGAGGGGGAGTGGGGACTTGAACCTGGGTCCTTGAGCTTAGTACTATGTATACTTAACTTGGTGCATCACTGCCTGGCCCCCACTGCTATTAAAGTCTTAATAACAACATTCAGGGTGTTCAAATGAGATCAGCCCAAGGTTCTCAGAGCTGCTATTCTCAAGAGGTCCCTTTGGTTTGGAGATTATTTTATTTGTGTCTGTGCAGAGGGTGGAGGGGGCACTGCCTACATAATGCCACTACTCCTGGGGGGTCTGTCCTTCTTTCCTTCCTTCCTTCCTTTATTTTCTTTTCTCCTTCCTTTCATTCTCTCTCCCTTTCTTTTTCTTTCTAGTTTTCTTTCTTTCTTCCTTTCCTTCTCTCTCCCTTCCATCCTATGTTTTTCTCTCTCTCTCTCTCTCTCTCTCTCTTTCTTTCTTTCTTCTTTTCCCCAGATAGACGCTCAGACAGAGGGGGAGAGAGAGGCAGAGAGAGGAGACTCAGCACAGCCCTACCCCACTGCTTGTGAAGGCCCCCTTTTATGTGGTGCTCCTGTGTGGTGGGTGGGGTCTCAATTCCTGGTCATTAAGCTTGCTCAAGTGTATGGTCTGCTGGGGGAGCATCTGACACCCCTTGCAGATCGTCTTAGAAAACATAAAAGCTGTGGTCCGAGATGTGGCTCATTGATAAAGCTTTGGACTCTCAAGCATGAGGTCCCAAGTTCGATCCCTGGCAGCACATGTGCCAGAGTGATGTCTGGTTCTCTCTCTCCTATCTTTCTCATAAATAAATAAAATCTTAAAAAAAAAAGAAAGAAAGAAAAAGAAAACATAAAAGCCCTGGTGTGTGAGGCAAACTCTCTACCTGGTCCTCCCTGACACAAGGTCAAGACCACTTGAGGAAACTCATGCAGGACGCAGCACAATCTATACCAAGCTAAGCTAAACTAAAAACTACAAACAATCTTGTCCTTATAAATATACTAGCCCAGTAGGGTGGGAACAGGATGCTATGCAGAGAGGGTGGGGAGAAAAGTGACTGGTGAAAATCAGGGTATGACCAGGAGAGGGGGTGGAGCAGGCAAGAATTCTACCACTGAACCACCAATGCCCTGGAGGGAGGTTGTTAACAGAGGTTGTTAACAGAGGTTAACAGTGTTATGTAAATAGAATACAGTGTTATGTAAATAGAATGTAAATGAAACAGAAGGGGTTTTTAAAAGCAGAATTAGAAGCATACCAATAGTTTGTACAGTAAAAGTTCATATTTCTCTGTTGCTTATTATGACCAGGTCTCAAAACAGTCTTCTAGTTACAAGGCTTCAGTTCTGCCTGGAGGTGTGAGTGCAAGTTAGAGGCAAGTGGCAAAAGGCTGGCCAGCAGGTAAGACCTGCCATGAGGGTTCTTTTCTCCTCCTAACTAACACAATGGGTTTTCTTTGGTCAGTGACCATGAATACTCACCGAGAAAGCAAATTATGAAACTGTGGGGGTGTGTTTGTGCTTGAGCCTAGCCTTGGCATGTTGTGATAGGAAGCATTTTCCTTAGAGCTGCTTTGGTCATCTGCCCACATGTGGTGTGTGGTTAGGATTGCACACACCCACTGGCTGTCAAAGAGATGCCAGAGTTTCTCAAGTGCTGGAGACAGGAAATCAAAACTGGGGCCAGGTAGACCATTGATTTCGAGGATTTAGTAAATAGACCCATGACACTAATGAGAAATGCAAACACCTGCATCCTCAAATGAGTTTGTGAGACCAAAACAGCAACACAGTGGGAGAGGTAGGGAAAGAAGGCCAAGGAAATACTTGCTCACATTATAATCCACCCTGTCAATACAAAGAAGAAAAAAAAATGCAAAAACTTCTTACCAGTTTGCTCCCTTCATCTTTATTCCCTCTGCCCCAAGAACTGGAAGTGGATTCTCAATGTATACGTATATGTATATGCCAAAAGCAACATCATCTTTCATTATTAGTCTCCTTAAAAATATTTTTAGGCTGGAGTCAGGCAGTAGTGCAGCTGGTTAAACTCATGTGGTATGAAGTGCAAGGACCTGTGTAAGGATCCTGGCTTGAGCCCCCAATTTCCCACCTGCAAGAGAGTCCCTTCATAGGCAGTGAAGCAGGTCTGCAGAAGTCTGTCTTTCTCCCCTCTCTGGATTCCCTCCTCTCTCCATTTCTCCCTGTCCTATCCAACAACAAAGACATCATCAACAACAACAATAATAGCTACAACAATAAAACAAGAGCAACAAAAGGGAATACATAAATAAATATTAAAATATTTTAGGGAGGCTAGGCTATAGTGTAGCAGGTTAAGTGCACATGGCAAGAAGCACAAGGACAAGGACCAGCATAAAGATTCCAGTTCCAACCCCTGGCTCCCCACCTGTAGGGGAGTCACTTCACAAGCGGTGAAGCAGGTCTGCAGGTATCTGCCTTCCTCTCCGCCCCTCTGTTTCCCCTCCTCTCTTGATTTCTCTCTGTACGGTCCAGCAACAAGAACAGTAATGGAGGGGTCATGCCAGGTTGTAGTGTAGCAGGTTAAGCGCATGTGGCATGAAGAGCAAGGACTGGCAAGGATTCCTGTTCCAACGTCCGGTTCCCACCTGCAGGGGAGTCTCTTCACAGGCGGTGAAGCAAGTCTGCAGGTGTCTTTCTCTCCCCCTCTCTGTCTTCCCCTCTTCCCTCAATTTCTCTCTGTCCTATCCAACTACAAGAGCAATGACAACAATAATAATAATGACAAGAACAAAGATAACAACAAGGGCAACAAAATGGGAAAAATGGCCTCCAGGAGCAGTGGATTTGTAGTGCAGGCACCGAGCTCCAGCAATAACCCTGGAGGTATATATATATATATTATGATTTATTTATGGGGGTGGGGAGAGAATCATACTGCCACATGTGATGGATTGAACTTGGGATCTTGTTCTTGGAAGTCCAAGACTGAATCCACTTCACAACATGCCAATGACTAAAAATAAATAAATAAATAAATTTCTGTTTGTTAACACAAGAGAGAGAAGAAAGAGGAGAGAAAGGAGGAAGTGAAGAAGGAGGAGGAGGATTAAGAGGAAGAGGAGAAGGAAACACCAGAATATCATTCTGGCATATGCCTGGAAGTAAAGACCTGTTCCTCCAGTTTGATACTTTATCCAGTGCACTACTTTATGGGTCACCATTTTAATTTTTTCCCCCATAGTCCTTCCTTCCCCTATCTGAGCACTTAAGTGGGTGTTATTTACCTAGTGGATACACATAAAGTTAATGGACTGAAAAGAGACTTGGAAAGCGGTGAAGATACTATAGGATCCAACCTCATTAGTCTCCAAATTGCAGGATAGAGAAGGGAGTCTGTTGACAGAGAAAGCAAGTAGGATGTGAACAGCCCTGTGGACACAGTTCCTGCCTGTCCATGGTCCAGGCGGAAGCAGGCTGTCTGAGCTATGGTATCTGGTTCTTTGTGTGGTGCCTGGTGTGAGGTGAGACAGCTCTGCCCTCATGGGCCCCTTAGTTCCCAGCACAGATGGGCTCCGTGTGCCTGCCAGCTGCAGGGAGCTGGACCAGACTTTCTGAAGGACAGAAGTTACTCTTCTCCTGGGGGTGCCTGGGCACCAGCCAGGAGTCTGGTGATGACTTGTCATCTTCACACTGTGTGTGTGTGTGTGTGTGTGTGTGTGTGTGTGTGTGTGTGTGGTCTGCTCTGAAGAAATGTCTGTCCCTGCTGGGCTGAGCTTCACTGATGGGAGACAGACGACCAGGGACTCATGGTCGAGCTGTACGCAGTATCTCTTTATTCATGCAGGACGCAGCGCAATCTATACTAAGCTAGACTAAACTAACAACTAACTAAAACGAACAATGCTGTCTTTATATATACTTCTCAAGTAGGGTGTGAACAGGATGTGACGCAGAGAGGGTGGAGAGAAAAGTGACTGGTGAAAATCAGGGTGTGACAGGGAGAGGATCAGGGTGTAACAAGGAGAGGAGGTGGAGCAGGTGAGAATTCTACCACTAAACCACCAATGCCCTGGAGGGAAGGTGGTGCTTTATGTAAATGTAAAAGTGATTTATGTAAATAGATGGCAGTGGTTATGTAAATAGAATGCAGTGTTAAGCAGGGGGGATTTAAACCAAATGAAACAGAAGGGGTTTTTAAAAGCAGAATTAGAAGATACCAACATGTCCCCATCAACTCTGTGCAGGAAGTCAAAGATGTGCCCAGAGAGGTACCCTCCCTCAAGAAAAGGAGTCCTTCGATCAGTTCTGTCCTTCAGAACATGGTGGCAACGGTGGTCAATCATCTTAGTCTTGTTGCAGATTCTCATGTGGGGGTGCTGGGTGCTGGATGCTGACTGTGCCAGGAACATTGCATACACTATGCTGTTTAATCTTTATAACAATTCTCAGGAAGTGGAGTTGTTATTGTTCCCATTTTACAGGGGTGGAAGTTAAGGCACAAAAGTCAGCGAGTGTAACTTGTCTGGACTCTTAACCACCACACTAGGTTGTCTCTCAGTGTGTAATCTTTGTTAAATTTTTACTTATTTATTTTTAAAATAATTTTATTTATTACTGAGAAAGATAGGAGGAGATAAAGAACCAGACATCACTCTGGTACATGTGCTGCAAGGGAGTGGCCTAAGGACCTCCTGCTTGAGAATCCAATTCTTTATCCACTGTGCCATCTCCCGGACCACTCTGTGTGTAATATATTCACTTAAGCCTTTTCTTGTTTGCTCTTGTTATAGGGGGGTGGGAATGGGAAATGTGTGGTAGTATTTAACAACCACAGACATTTTATCTTTTTTTTTGTTTTTACTAGAATTAAATTTTTATTCTCTCTCTCTCTCTCCCTTCCCCTTTCTTCCTTCCCTCCCTCTTTCTATTAGGGTTATCAATGGAGCTCAGTACCTGCATGATATATCCACTGCTCCTGGTGGCCATTTTTTCCTCTTTTATCCCTTTCTTTCTGTTGATAGGACAGAGATAAATTTGAGAGGATAAGGTAGAGATTGTGAGAGAACAAGAGATACCTGCCTGCAGCACTCATGAAGCTCCCCCCCCCCCCCCGCAGATGGGGAATGAGGGCTTGAACCCAGGTCCTTGAACATGGTAGTGTGTACACAACGTGGTGTGCCATTGTCCAGCCACTTTTGATCACATTTTGGACTTGAAAACATAGCTACTGTATGTCACACATACAAGATATCCTAGAACAGCCAGATTACAGCAAAGCAAACTATCAAACAAATATTCTGATTGTGTTATAAACATATAGAAATTGTGTATTTCATCCTGTTCTTTGAATGTCTTCCTTCATTTTTATGTGAATCTGGTCTTGGTAAGGACTTCGTACATGATAAATTATCTTAAAGATAATAAGGGAGGTCTGGGAGGTGCAGTAGTGATAGACCTTTGGTCTTGCAAGCACGAGGTGCTAAGTTAGATGCCTGTGACTGCATATTTGGTGTGTTGATCTTGTATCTCTTTCGTCTCTCTCTTCTGAAGTAAATAACAATATATCTTAAAAAAGAATAACAACAACAAAGAAAAAGGCTCAGCTGTGGGTACAGGTATCTGCATCTCCACACAAAGCAATGTTTACCTGGAAACTGAAACTGTGCCCGCCTATTTCATTGTGGGCATGTGGTCAGACAGTGAGTGGACCACAGCCGTACTGGCCTATTTGGCACAAGCACGTAGGTGTGGCATTTGGACACTGGATCTGTGCTATTTCACTGAAATGCAAACACCAAAGTTTGAATTTGGGGAACAGAAATGACTTCTAGAAATGTTTTCTTTTACAGTAAAATGCAATAGTATGTTCTTTGAATAACAGTTCCCAGTTTTCCACATAAGCATTCAACTCCTCACTAGGTCCTCCTCTGCCATCTTCTTCTTCTAGCGTTTGCCCTTCTTCCATAGCCAGTCAACAGCGTCAGGTTGAGCCTGATGTAAAGTTTCGAGACCTCCTTTGAATCTGGAGAGGTGGCAGTCATTGACTATGTGGGTCATAGTCTGTCTGTAGCCACAGGGGCAGTTCGGGTCGTCTCTGGCTCCCCAGCGATGGAACATAGCGGCGCACTGGCCATGGCCTGTTCGATGGTGATTGAGGAGGGCCCAATCATAACGTGCTAGGTCAAAGCCGGGTTGACGCTTGCAGGGGTCTGTGATGAGGTGTTTGTTCTTTACCTCAGCTGACTGCCAACTCTGTTTCCAAGAGTCTGGAACAGAGAAGTTCAGTGTAGGTGTAGGGGACCAGATTGGGTGATGAGACATCAAGCGTTGGACAGGGTGGGTGAAGATATCCGCGTATATTGGCAGGTCCAGTCGAGCGAAGAC
Organism: Erinaceus europaeus; assembly: GCF_950295315.1. NCBI lineage: Eukaryota > Metazoa > Chordata > Mammalia > Eulipotyphla > Erinaceidae > Erinaceus > Erinaceus europaeus. Next base: position 18,616,507 of record NC_080163.1, read on the forward strand.
GTGGGAAATGAACTTAGATGATGCCACATCCTGACGAATATCTGGCGGGGCGATGTTGCTAAGAACTGGCAGCCATGGAACCGGGGTGGAACGGATGGTTCCAGAAATTATCCTCATGGAGGAATATAATTTGGAATCGACCAAGTGGACATGGGGACTACGGAACCATACTGGGGCACAGTATTCTGCAGTGGAATAGCATAATGCCAGAGATGATGATCGTAGTGTGGAAGCGCTCGCGCCCCATGAGGAGCTGGCCAGTCTTGCAATGATGTTATTCCTCGCTCCCACCTTTGCTGCAGTTTTTATGAGATGTTCGTGAAATGACAGGGTGCGATCAAGAGTACAGCCTAGATAGACTGGCTGGGCTTCATGCCGGATTCTTGTATCGTCAAGCTGCACATTAAGCTCATGCGAGGCCAAGGCATGGTGTAGATGGAAAACAGATGATACCGTTTTTGCAGTGCTAGGTGTTGGTATGCATGAGACCCCTTCTGTTTCATTTGGTTTAAATCCCCCCTGCTTAACACTATTCTATTTACATAACCACTTCATTCTATTTACATTAACTGCTGTTAACAAGCACCTCCCTCCAGGGCATTGGTTCAATCCCCACTGTTTCATGATATGTTTTTGCTCCACCCCCCCTCCTTGTCACACCCTGATCCCCTCTTTGTCACACTCTGATTTTCACCAGTCACTTTTCTCTCCACCCTCTCTACGTCACATCCTGTTTCTACCCTACTTGGGAAGTATATATAAAGACAGCATTGTGAGTTTTAGAGTACTTTACCTTGAGTTCAGCTTAGCTCCTCTTAGATTGTGCTGCGTCCTGCATGAATAAAAAGATACTGCCTACAACCCAGCCATGAGTCCCTGGTCGTCTGTTACCTGCCCGTGAAGCCAGCCCGGCGAAAACAACATAACCCGTCGAAAACAACAGCTAGGGATTAGTCGCCATTTTTTACAGTAATCAGATATCAGAGACATGTCTTTCGTGAGTGTTTCCTCGAGGATGTCGAACTTTGATGCCTGAGTTGCACAGCCAGATGTCATCGGCTCTGCCATCATGTTCTAAGACATGAGCCCTCCCCCGCCACTCACCCCAGAGGTTTTTTGTTGTTGTTGTTTGTTTGTTTTTTACTTTGGTGCAATACACCAACTCCAGCCCAAGTTTTGCTTTGTGTTTTCCCTTCTGATCTTGTTTTTCAACTTCTATGAATGAGATCATCCCATATTCATCCTTCTGTTTCTGACTTATATCATTTAGCATGATTCCTTCAAGCTCTATCCAAAAGATGAGGTGAAGAATGTGAATTCACCATTTTTAATAGCTGAGTAGTATTCCACTGTGTATATAGACCACAACTTACTCAGACAAAACCCCCCAAACCCACAGGAAACTGGTATAGACCCTGAGGGATAGAAGAAAAGAAGCAATGTTATGTACAGAAATAACAGTGCTTCCTCAAAGAGAGAAATTCAAGAAGCTGTTTCTTGGTGGGACGATTGCTAAGGGGCTGGGAAGTAGTGCACCCAACTGAGTGTGCCTTGCCATATGCAAGGACCTGAGTTCAAGCCCACGCTTCCCACCTGTAAGAGAAAAGCTTCATGAGTGGTAAAGCAGGACTGCAGGTGTTTCTTCTTTCCCTCTCTCTGTCCTCTTCCTCAGTTTCCCACTGTTCTATCAAGTAAAAAGAAAAATTAAAACAAGCAAACAAAAAAACCAAAAAGGCTATCAGGAGTGGTGGATTACTTGTGCTGGTACCAAGTCCCAGAAATAACCCTGGTAGGGTAGGGGTGGGGGGGGAGAAGGAAAGAAAAAAAGATAAGAAAGATTGTCAAAAAAATTTACCCAGTCTATCCTGTCATAAAGATAGTGCGATTTACTATTTGTGGGACTGGGACTGGACAGAACAGTTTCAATTACTTTTATAGATTTGGCATTAATATGGGGGGAGAGAGAGAGACCACATAACTTAAAGAACTTGGAACGACTGGAGAGTTTGAGCAGACTTCTACTCTGTCTCCCCCAAGTCCTCTTGTCTTCCTTAAGTCTTTAGAATGGACATATATGAAAATGGGCTTATGGACCAGAAATGGGGCATCATCTCTGAAAAAACAGAGCTGTTGAGATCAGAATGAAGTAGTGGTTCACAGACCAAGTAAGAACAGTAAAGGATGGTGGAGGGGTTAGTGCAAAGGAACTGAATAGTTGTATTTTTAATTTAATTTAATTTTGTGTGTGTGATTTAAAAAATTTATATTTATTTATTTTCTCTTTTGCTGTCCTTGTAGTTATTATTGTTTTTGTTACTGATGTCGTCATTGTTAGCTAGGACAGAGAGAAATGGAGGGAGGAGGGGAAGACAGAGGGGGGAGAGAAAGACAGACACCTGCAGACCTGCTTCACCGCCTGTGAAGCGACTCCCTTGTAGGTGGGGAGCCTGAGGCTTCAACCAGGGGTCCTTCCGCGGGTCCTTGGGCTTTGCCTCCACATGAGCTTAAACACTGCGCTACCACCCTGACTCCCGTCCTTTATTTTTATAGTAAATTCCACAGTTGTCCCACACACTAGAGTAAGTTTACTTTTTAACAAGTAAATCTATGTTAAATAGTTTCACTGTGATAAACGGAGAGTTGAGGAGTTGACTGAACCACTTTCTTTTCTAAATTTCTTTCTCAGTGATTTAACAATGATTAAAAGATTGTAAGGTAACAGGGCTACAACTCCATACAGTTCCTTCCACCAGAGTTCCATCCCCTCCATTGGAAGCTTCTCTATTCTTTATCCCTCTGGGAGTATGGACCAAATTCTTTATGGGGTGCAGAAGGTAAAAGGTCTGGCTTCTGTAATTGATTCTCCACCAGACATGAGCATTGGTGGGTCTTTGTACTGTTTTATAATATCATATACTTTTATATACGATTGCATACTTTATACTACTATAGTAATCTATATACCATTCTAATATTCTATTGAATATTTGGGTTGTAGGAAAAGTCATGACATTTTTCTATACAAAAAATATAGTGTAATATAATAATATGGCATTTACACATAATATGCTTTGATTACATTTGATTACATAATAGGTGTTGAGGTTTGTTAAGAAGTGTACCCCAGCTTATTTCTATCTTTCCTTAGTGGGGGTAGGGCTATGGAGAGGTATGATTCCCAGACACATTGGTGAAATACTTTCAAACTGAATATGTAGCTTTTGTTTGTTTGTTTTTCTAATCAAATCTATCAGTCCAAATTTGCTGTAGTTAAGTCAAGCTTTACTTGTGGGTATTTCTTACCAGAAGGTAGCCAAGTTTGAGGGCTTCCTCATATATTCTATATCTTTTTCTCCTATTTTAAAAAAATACCTAGACAAGGAATGAAGTCAGGGCTTCACTATACTATAAATTCCTTGCTAGTTGCGGGTAGATAGCATAAAGGTTATGAAAAAAGACTCTCATGCTCCAAAGTCCCAGGTTCAATCCCCTGCACCACTATAAACCATAACTGAACTGTGCTGGGCAGAGGGATTGGGGGGTGGGGTGGGGTTGGGGAAAGGTGATGGAAAGAAAAAAATGCCAGTGCCAATAGATAGCAAATTCCCTACTAGTTATCTTAAATGCTACTGAGTGGTAAGACTGTTATTTGGGGCTTGTCATTCAACTGAGTCAAAGAAATGAGTCATGCTGAATTAGATGAGTTAGTTGGCTTCAGCCTCTCATTTCTCTGATAATGAAACCTTCGAGTATGATGTGATCAGCTCATCCAACTAGTTTTAGCAGATGTTGAAAAACTTCCATGACCTTCCCCAAACACCTGTGGACAGAACACATTACTTACTACTGTTTTGTCGATTCACCATGTCCATGTCCACCCTGACTAACCTGTCCAGTAGTTCTGGAGAAAACAAGTTGAAGCAGGTAAAAGGACTGTTAGGAGAAGAAGAGGCTATTGTAGAAGAGAGAAAAACACAGTCTCTCATCCTACCTCCACACAGACAGGTCATTTATTAGTCTGACATCAAGTTGTATTACCTGATCCATAATGGCTGATGGAGATCTTTTAATTCAGCGCCCCCAGTAATGAACAGGAAATGCCTTAATTGTATGTCACCACTTGAAAAAGTATACATGAAAAAGATCAATCTCTTCTCACTTCAGTTACAGCTGCATCTTAATTGGGTTCTTTATATTTGATATACCTATTTTTAATTTTTTACTTATAAAAAGGAAACATTGACAAAGCCATAGGATACGAGGGGTATAGCTTCACACAATTCCTACCACCAGACCTCCATATACCATCCTCTCTACTGACAGCTTTCCTATTCTTTAACCCTCTGGGAGTATGGACCCAAGATCATTGTGGGATGCAGAAGGTTGAAGGTCTGGCTTCTGTAATTGCTTCCCCGCTGAACATGGGCTTTGACAGGTCAATCCATACTCCCAGTCTGTTTCTCTCTTTCCTTAGTGGGGAAGGGCTCTGGGGAGGTAGAGCTCCAAGTTACATTGGTGGGGTTGTCTGTCCAGGGAAGCCTGGTTGCATCCTGCTAGCATCTGGAACATGGTGACTGAAAAGAGAGTTAACATATAAAGCCAAACAAATTGTTGAACAATCATGGACCTAAAGGCTGGAATAGTGCAGATGAAGTGTTGGGAGGTCCTCCATTTTTTAGATAGCTAGTAGGCATATTTTAGTTATATTTCAAAGGGCCTGTAGTTGTACTAGTGTTTTTTTTTTTTTTCCTGAGCCTGAAATCTGATATGCAGGTGGATCTTAATTATTGTCTGGTGAGATGATGTCATGACTGGAAAAAGGACCAGAAAGCTGGATCAGGGAAAAGAGTAGCTCCCTAAGATGGGGAAGGGGTAAAAATATTGTTGACTGTAAACCCCATTGATTTGATGTGATCTGGGGCCCATAGTTATCTTAGGAGCCTATGTGACCTCTGCATCCCTCTAGATCTGAGCTCACATTCTATGGTCATGAGTAGGAATATTCCATGCTTCCCCAATATTAATCCATCTTCCTCAGGTGTAGTATAGAGTACGTTGTCCATCCTCCCTTCAGAGGATGGAACATTCTCTACCATTATAGATCCAAGTTGAGGGTGAGGTCCTATGGGGCCCACAAAGGGGTCTATTTTGTTGTTCCTGATAGAAATGACTGGTAACAATGAAGAGAGGGATTTATTTAAGTTCTAGGCCCATAATGTCTGTTTGGGAATCTCAGGATTCCCCGATTAGGGCCCTGGCTGGTGGAATGGCCTGATAGTGACTAAAGAGTCATCATTAAAGTATGCCAGTCTTTTGCCCTTATTCAGCTTTTGCAGTCCTTGCTTTGCTAAGGTTAGCTTTGGAGTGAGTGAGAGAACTGTAATAGGGAGTAGGTGAGGAGGGTATCTAAGTCTAAGTGGACACTATTTCATTATGAACTTGATACTGACTCACTGTAGACTATTGTGTATTTTTGCTTTCAGGAATATATTTTGCCCTAATTTATGGATACAAGTGAACATATGCTCTACCTTATGGGACCTGGCCTATATCTAGGTTTTGGGACTTTGTTAGGAAGTGAACCAACTGAAATGGAATTAGAGAATTCACCAGAGTGATGAGGGTGAAGGGTTGGCATTCCATGCCATAGGTTTCTGTACACAGTCTGAGGTGAAGCATGCTGAGATGGTACTCCTTGCATTGATTAGGTTGGAATCGGCAGATGCCATATCATTTGGCCTGACTTGAAGGGAAGTGAGCCCCACCCCAGAGGTTCCAGGATTGGGAGAAACATAGGCTCTACAGGGGAAGCCGGAGATTCCTGTTGTCTTAGGGTTTAAGAAGACAATAGATAATTATTGCAATAATCACATTGTTTGGCAATTGGGTTAACTTTGAAAAATCCCTTTATTAGGATTTGCTGTATCATACACAGCATCGCCATATTTTATGTCCTTTGATATTATTTGCAGATAGCTATGCCACCAGTTGCTTTTGTTCTCTCTGGACTAAGCTTTTAAGAGAGTCAACATATCAAAGAGTCAGCCCATGTATTAAAAAGACTCAGTCTGTGCTTTAAAAAGTTTTAGACATTCGATCAGTTTTTCCCCTCTCATATAACTTAGCGATTTATATGACTACAAATTAATAGGAGTGTACATAAATACCATTCCCACCACCAAAATACCAAAATGTGTCCCATCCCATCCCCCTTTCCTTCCCCCACCCCATGAAGCTGAACATCCACCCTCACCCTCCACCCAGGGTTTTTACTTTTACCCTCACCCTCCACCCAGGGTTTTTAAATACAAATTTAGTCAGATCCTGCCTTGAGTTTCCCTGTTATTCTTTCTCAACTTTTGTTTATGAGTGGGATCATCCCATACTCTCTTTATCTTTCTGACTTAGCTCACTTAATAAAATTCCTTCTAGCTCCATCCAAGATGGGTCAGAAAAGGTGGATTCATTGTTCATTGTGAATAGCTGCATAGAATTCCATTGTGTATATATACCACAGCTTTCTCAGCCACTCATCTGTTGTTGGGCACCTTGGTTGCTTCCAGGTTTTAGCTATTACGAATTGTGCTGCTATGAACATAGGAGTACACATATCTTTTTGGTTGGGTGTTATGGAGTCCTTGGGGTATATCCCCAGGAGAGGAATTACTGAGTCATATGGAAGGTCCATGTCTAGCTTTGTGATAATTCTCCAGACTGCTCTCCACAGAGGCCAGACCAATTTACATTCCCACCAACAGTGCAGAAGGATTCCTCTGTCTCCACAACCTCTCCAGCATTTGTTGCTGCTGTTCTTGTTGATGTATACCATTCTCACAGAAGTGAGGTGGTATCTCAATGTTGTCTTTATTTGCATTTCTCTGACAATCAGTGGCCTGGAGAAATTTTTCATAAGTTTGTTAGCCTGTTGGATCTCTTCTGTAGTGAATGTTTTTTCATATGCTCTGCCCATTTTTGGATGGGGTCATTTGCTTTTTTGTTGCTAAGTTTGCTGAGCTCTTTGTATATTGTGGTGATTAGTCTTGTCTGATGTGTGGAATGTGAAGATCTTCTCCCATTCTGTGAGGGGTCTCTTTGTCTGTGTGATAGTTTCTTTGGCTGTGCAGAAGCTTTTCGATTTGATGTAGTCCCACTGGTTTGATTCTGCTTTAGTCTTCCTTGCAATTGGGTTTGAGGTTTAGGTGGGAAAGTGTTCCAGCAATGCTTTTCTCTAAGTATTTGATAGTTTCTGGTCTAACGTCCAGGTCCTTGATCCATTTGGAGTTGATTTTTGTTTCTGGTGAGATAAGGTGATTTAGTTTCATTCTTCTGCATGTTTCAACTCAGTTTTCCCAGCACCATTTATTGAAGAGAGCCTCCTTCTTCCATTTAATACTTTGGGCCCCTTTATCAAAGATTAGATGACCATAGGTGTGGGGATATATGTATTTTTTAATGTTGAAATATTTAAATGGAATTTTAAGTTTAACATCATCTTTCTCTCTCTTTTGTATTCGTTTGATTACAAATGGACATAAAATTGTTACAAGGAACTCAGACAAGGCTGGCAAGTTAGCTCCCCTTGATAGAGAGCTTGTTTTGTCCTGTAAATGACACAGGCTTAAGCCCAGTCCCCACTGCACTGAAGGAAGTTCCAGTGCTGTGATATCTTTCCCTGGTCATATTCCATCATGTCAAATAGATGAATATGCTCACAAGTGAATTGGGCCTATTATGAGAAAAGTTTGACTTGATTTCTAACTCTAGTTATTACTTTATTGGGGAACTATCAATTTACCGGATTTTTGTTGTCACAAGGCTACATTTCGAAGTTTCTTTAAGATGGGCATCAGTCCATTTCATCCTCTCTCCCTCTGACTCTGTTTTACAATCTGATCTTGTCTTACTTTAGGATATTGGAAAACACTCCTACTATTATGTGTTTATCCTTATTCATTGCCTGAAAATGGTATTTTTGAAAATTTTGATTGAGTTTCCTTTTTAAAAGTATTTTTAATTTATTTTCCCTTTGTTGCCCTTGTTGTTTTATTGTTGTTGATGTCATTACTGTTGGATAGGACAGAGAGAAATGGAGAGAGGAGGGGAAGATAAAGTGGGGGAGAGAAAGATAGATACCCGAAGACCTGCTTCAAAGCCTGTGAAGCGACCCCCCTGCAGGTGGGTAGCCAGGGGCTTGAACTGGGATCCTTCCCCTGGTCCTTGCGCTTCACACCATGTGCACTTAACCTACTGCACTACAGCCCTACCCCAGACTTTTCTTTCTTTCGTTTTTTTTTTAAGCTTTCATTTATAAAATGGAAACACTGACAAGACCATAGGATAAGAGGGGTACAACTCCACACAATTCCCACAACCAGAACTCACTATCCCATCCCCTCCCCTCATAGCTTTCCTTTACTTTAACCCTCTGAGAGCACTGACCCAGGATCATTATGGGCTGCAGAAGAAGGTGGAAGGTCTGGCTTCTGTAATTGCTTCCCCGCTGAACATGGGTGTTGACAGGTCAATTCATACTCCCAGGCTGCCTCTCTCTTTCCCTAGTGGGTCAGGTGTTCTGGGGAAGTGGGGCTCCAGAACAGGGAAGTTGGTTGGCATCATGGTAGTACCTGGCACCTGGTTTCTGAAAACGAGTTAAGATAGAAAGCAGAGCAAATTATTGACTAATTATGAACCTAAAGGCAAGAATATTGCAGATGGAGATTTGGGGTCTCCGACTGGAAAAAGCTAGTAGGCCTATTTTAGTTATATTCGAAGGGGCCCATGACCCAACTAGTTTTTCCCTGCACCTGACATCTAATGTGCAGGTGACCTAAGCTATTGTCTGGGGGGATGGTGTCATAGTTGGAAAAAGGACCAGAAAATTGAATTAAGTAAGAGAGTAGCTCCCAAATATGGAAAAAGTATATAAATATTGTTAACTGTAAACCCCATCTATTTGATCTGGAGCCCATAGTCAGCACAGGAGCCTGTGTAACCTCTGCATCCCTGTAGGTCAGAGCTCACATTCCGTGGTCACAGCTAGGAACGTTCCAGGCTGCACCAATTTCAGGACCCATCATCCTCGGGTGTTAGGCAGAGTATGTTATCCAACTTCCCTTTGGAGAATGGAACATTCTCTACTATTGTTGATTCACATTGAGGATCATCGTCTTTATATCACTTCCCTGACAATCTGTCCATTGACTTTCAGTTGACGTTAGATAATTCCCAAGTCTCTAACATGACACACGTGGCTCAGTCTACCTCTACAGCCTCACCTTATTACACTCTCTCTATGACCCCTGGCCCTGGGCTTCCCTTTTCTTCTATTTACTGAATGTGCATTTTCCTTTTTTCTTTTTTTGTTTCCAGGACTTTGAAGCGTCACCCCACCCTGCTGGGGTGGGGTGGGGTGGAGAGGAAGGCACTTTATAAGTGGTGAAGCAAGTCTGCGGATGTCTCTCTCTCTTTCTCATCTCCTTTTTTTTCTTTCAGTTTATCTGTCCTGTTAAATAAAAGAGAAGGGGGAAAAAGTGGGGATGGGGGAGAATGGCCACTAGGAATGGTGGATTTGTAGTGATGGCACAGAAGCCCAGCAATAACCATGGTGGCAAAACCAAAATAATGAATTTACCTTCTTTACCTCATCTTGGACGGTGCTTGATGGAATCAGTGTTAAGTGAGATAAGCCAGAAAGAGAAGGATGAATAGGGAATAATGCCACTAATAGACAGAAGTTGAGAAATAAGAACAGAAAAGAGAAACACAAAGTAGAACTTGGACTGAGTTTGTTGTATTGCTCTAAAGTAAAGGACTCCCAGTGAGTGTGTGTTGGGGGAGAGGGTGGGGGTAGGTAAGGGGGTGGAGGGTGGATTCAGGTCCTGGAGCACAATGATGGAGGAGGACCTAGGCTGGGGGGTAAGAGTGTTAGGCAGAAAACTGAGAATTTTTTTACACATGTACCAACAACTGTATTTGTCACTGTAAACCATTAATTCCCCCCAATAAATTTTTAAAGAAGAGGAAATGAAATAAATAAATAAATAAATAAGCAAACACAAAGAAACCATAATAAAAGTCAACAACTATCCATAATTCTTCATTTTGCATTCAATCCTGCAAAGCATGCTTGCTCTATATGGGCTTATTTTTTTTGAGAGATTACATCACTCATCATTATCCTATTCATGTTCCATCATGTCAAATAGGTGTAAATGTTAACAAGTGAAATGAGCCTGTTATGAGAAAAGTTTTATTGTTATTGCTAATTCCAGTGTCACTTTATTGATGAAATGTTGATTTACAGGATTTTTTTGTTGCTACAAGATTACATTTCCGTACTTCCCCAAGATAGGGATCAGTACATTTCATCCTCAGCCTATCACTTTGTTCCATCTTCGTTTTTGTTTTTTGTTTGTTTGTTTGTTTTTTATCAGAGTACTGCTTAGCTCTGGCTTATGATAGCACTGGGGAATTGAACCTGGGACTTTGGAGCGTCAGGCATTAAAGTCTTTTTTACATAACCATTATGCTATTTCCCCAGTCCATCTCAGCCTCCTCTTAGTACCCCTTTTTCCCCCTTTCTGAGTCCTCACATCAGTTGTCCATTGAGGATTCACCCTGCAGTGTCCTTTACTGCTTAGACGCCACCTGTGAGTGAGATCATCCAGTATTCATCCTTCTCCTTCTGGCTTCTTTTGCTCAACATGATTCCTTCTAGTTCCGTTCATGTTGTAGAAATGTATCATCATTTCTTATAGCTGGTGGCGTTCCACTGTGGGTCTATGCCACAACTCTTCTAACCATTCATCTGCTGGTAGATACTTGAGTTGTTTTCAAGTGTTGACTGTGACAAATAGTCCCACCATAACCATGGGTGTGTATACATCTTTTCCATTAGATGTTTCTGTACTCTTTGGATAGATGCCAAGAAAGAAATTGCTGGGTCATGTGGTAGATAGGCTCATTTTTAGTGTTTTCAGAAATCTCCAAACTGTTTTCCACAGGGACTGCACAGATTTGCATTCCTATCTGCAGTGTCTAAGAGCTCCCACACCACATGCCTGACAGCACTCCTATATCCTTTTTTGATGTAGGTCATTCTGACAGTGGCATGATAGTATCTCATTGTTCTCTTGGGTTGTATTTCTCAACAATCAGTGATTGTAAACCCATTTTCATTTATCTGTTGGCCATCTGAATATCTTCTTGGAAGAAGCATCTCTTCAGTTCTTTCTCTCACTTTTTAAGTGGGGTTACTTGTTTTTGTTTTGTTTTGTTTTGTTTTTTGTTCCAGAGACTTGTGAGTTGTTGATATATCTTGCTTAATATCCCTTTGTCTGGTGTGTGGCATGTAAATATCTTTAACCATTTTGCAAGTTGTCTATACACTTGGGCAGTGCTTCTTTTTGCTGTGCATAAGTGTTTCAGCTTGATTTATTTTTTTTCTCTTTATTTTATATTTTTCTAGCTGTTAGTCTTGAGAGTCTGAAGGCATTTTCAAAGCTGATATCATAGTGTTTTGCAAATACTTTCTTCTACATATTTTGTGTCTCCTGTTCTAACATACAAAAGTTTTATATTAAAAAAACTAAGAAATCTAAGGAAAGGGTAGTTATACTTTAATTTTGGGGGGGTGTTGTCAAATGTCTCTCCATAAAGGTTTTACTGATTTAATTTTTTTTTCTCCTCCAGGGTTATCACTGGGGCTCTATGCTGACATTACACATCCACTGCCCTGGTAGCCATTTTTTCCATTTTATTGAATAGGAGAGAGAGGAATTGAGAAAGAAGGGGGAGGTAAAGAGCGAGAGAGAAAGATATCTGCAGATCTGCTTTGCTGTTTTTGAAATATCTCCCCTACAAGTGGGGAGTGGGGGCTCAAACCTGGATCCTTGCATGGGTCCTTGCACTTAGTACTATGTGCGCTTAACTGGGAGCACTACCACCTAGCCCCTAAAAAAATTATTCATGGTTTATGAAAGTGCTGTCTCCTCACACCAACCCAAGCAATGAATAATATGTCTTATCTTTTTTCAGGTTTTGTCATTCTGGAGAGTGTTTCAAATGAAGAGGACATTTCTTGGGTTAAATAAATATCAAGCATGTGTTTGCACTTGGTAAGTGCTTATTTGTTGTCACAAGATGTGGTATGCATCCGACTTTGCATAAAGATTATCATTTCTATTTCAAAATACACTAGAGAGAGCAAGAGAAATTGAGAAACACTCTGGATCTAGTCACCAAACACTCATTAGATCCTTGGTTATATTCTTGTTGTAGCCTTTGATGATAAAGAACTTCGCCAACTGGTTTGTGCCCTTGAGGAACTTGTAATTTAGTTAAATATGCCAGGCCGATGATAATGACTTTGAGGTGAATAGTGTGAAACAACAGATGATTCAGTACTAAATTGTGCACTGTAGACTATGACTACATCAACAGTGTGTTTCAAAGACCACTTTATATAAGATTCTCAGAACTGAAAGGGAAACGAGAAATGGGGCGGAAGGAGATCATGGAATAAAGAAAACAAATAGAAGTAATGGCTGCTAGTGCAAAATCTGTGAGATGAGGCTTAGAAAAGGGACTAGAGGGAGTCGGGCGGTAGTGCAGCAGGTTAAGCGCAGGTGGCGCAAAGCACAAGGACGGGCGTAAGGATCCCGGTTCGAACCCCGGCTCCCCACCTGCAGGGGAGTCGCTTCACAGGCGGTGAAGCAGGTCTGCAGGTGTCTATCTTTCTCTCCTCCTCTCTGTCTTCCCCTCCTCTCTCCATTTCTCTCTGTCCTATCCAACAACGACGACTGCAACAATAAAACAACAAGGGCAACAAAAGGGAATAAATAAATAAAATAAAATTTAAAAAAAGAATTAAAAAAAAAAAAGAAAAGAAAAGGGACTAGAATTTCAGTGAATTAAGACATGACTCCTTCCACAAGGATCATAATATGAAGCAAAGTATGGGGTCAAGGAGGAAAATGGCTATTTTTGAGATACTGTATTTTTCCTTCATTATGGAAGAAAAATGTTCCCACAAAGAAAACTTTATAGATAACCACAAGGAATTAATGAAACACCATGGAATTCCTTCATGGTAGATAAGTAGGAATCAGAGAGCAGTATTAACTAATAAGGGAATTTCAACTCATTTCCAAATTTGAGAAGTGAACTCTGAAGGACTTCTGGATCTGAATTCACTTGACCTGAGTGTCTGCTACCACTAGGCATATGGCATCTGTAGATAGGACTTCACTTAAAGACAATAAGAAATTAAGTCTCTATACTGACCCTTAAGGAAGTAAAACAAGAGCCAGAGAAATAGTTCACAGGGTAGAACTTTTCCCTGCTTTGTAAGTTACTCAGGTTCAAGTCCCCATAGGTGCTTCAGAGCCAGGGAAAGCTCTAGTATTGTGTCTCTCCATCTGTGTCTTTCTCCTGCTGAGAAAGTAATCAGGAAGTGGTAAAGTCACTAACTGAGACACTGCAGCTCATTATATATATATATATAATCAATTTTCTCTGAAAAGCCAACATTTATAATTCCTATTTTTCTGTGTCTAATTATCTAGCATAGAAGGAGACTTCTAAGACAGAAAGAATGAGAGCTAAGAGAAAAGGAGAGAGAGAGACACAGAGAGAGAGACAGAGAGAGAAAGAGAGAGAGGATAAATGAACTATTCTAAGGACACAGAGCACGTAAAGCTTAGAACCAGTGGACTAGTCATCATTGTTGAAGATTCACTTCCTATGTGAAGAAATCTCTAAATATTTCCTTTTGACCAGTTTGGGAAAGGAGTCCACCTTTTGCTCCAGTAACAAACACACAAACACTATCTGCATTATAAGTGGTTTTCTTTTTTGAGGGGTGGGGGTGTTTAATGCTTATATGATTCTACTGCTCTCAGAAGAATCTATACTTTTTTTTCCCTAGGTAGAGGAGGAGATAGAAGGAGAGATACCATAACATTACTCCATTAAATTCATCTTCAGTGTATTGGGGTTTCTATGGTTAACAGAATATGCCAGATAAATATTTTTCATTGTTATTATTATTTTTTTTATCAAACCAGTAAAATAAATTTGGGAGAACAAAGTAACCCAGCAGGAGAAAAGGAAGGTAACCAACATCCACTGAATGACTATTATATTGCCAGTGACTTCAGTAGTTAGAATTTTTTTTTTTGACTGAAAAGCCATACACCATGGCTGATTCTAAGCACAATCTAAAATACTTTATTATTATCATTATTATTATTATTCCTAGCAGAATAAGATGTCTTGTTAGTGTTAAGATGTATACACCACTGTTTACTGTGAAATGATAGTCTCTGGCCTGATGTTACAGATTCAGAAGAGTAATAGCTCCAAGTTTTTGTTTTTTTAAAATTTTCCCTCCAAATCTCTTTGGCTATTATCTAACTGTATGATCAAGTCGTTATCATGACTTTGGCCTGGGTATTTATAGGCAAGTAAGTCACTTCAAAAGCCTCAAAAATGTTGCTGCATAAGAAAATCTTCAGGCTGTTGTCCTTGACGGAAGAATTTACTTTATGCTCGTATGAAAAATAGAAGTTCGCTGATGGGTTTCTCTGATTAGCACTTGTTGGACACAAAAGTCTTTCTTATCGTAGAGGTAGAATTGAATTTCCTGCATTTTGTGTCTTCAAATGGATTGCTGAATGACCACCTGAGAAAGCATTTAGTTGAAACACTTGCTAATGGATCTTTTTTTTTCCCCCTCAGCCCAGGTTTACTCCTAATGTAACAATAATCACTTATATTTCCAAAGTGCTTTTTTCATTTCCAAACACAGCAGAGCTCTTCACAAACTAAATGCAATCCTGAAATCATTCGTCCCATCTCAACCCATGTGGCCTTCTCTCGGCTTGTGGAACAAGGGAGGCAGCAAGGACAGAGGGTAGAGAGAGAGAGAGAAAGAGAGAAGGGGGTTGGGGGGGTGCGGGGGTGTCCAGGATGAGACAAGGCTGGATAGGCCAGGGGATTGTTTTCTGCTGGAAATGCTAGCTGCTTGGCCTTCAAGCTGAATGCAAATAAGTTCTCCAGGGAGGAGCCATTCTGCTCTGGGCCATAGTTCATGCTCTCTCCAGCTTCTCTTTTGTTCCACATTCTTAGGAGGATCCTTTTGCAGTCAATCCAGGAGACAGTTTTCATTTAGAGAAGAGTTAAGAATTGGGCTGGGAAAGACAGAAAAAAAATTAGTAGAATGAGTTGCTTTAATGCAGAAACCTAAATACTGCTTCACTGTTTTTTCCTTTTGCTCTCCCGATTTCCAAGACCTTTAATTACATTAGACCTATCTTTAAAACTTGGTAAAAATGAAATCACATATTACGTCCTGGTATTTTGGGTTATTCCTTCCCACCCCTCAGAATCATGCTGGTGATTCACCCAGGTTTGGGTCATAATAGCAATTCATTTGTTTATACATACTGATTGTATTTTATTGCATGACTACAGTACTTTTTCTTTTATTTCATACACATATACAACCTATTCTTTTAAGAACATAAACTGTATTGTTAACATAAATGCATGCAATGTTGTTCATGTGAATCAAGAGATGATAAAGTTAACTGTGTTTATTTATTTATTTATTTTGTCACTAGGGTTATCGCTAGGGCTCTGTACTTGCACTACGAATTCACCGTTCCCAGCAGCCATTTTCCATTTTTTTTTTTTAAATTTCTATTTTATTCGACAGGGCAGAGAGAAACTGAGAAATTGGAGTAGAGAGAGAGGGAGAAAGAAAGATAGTTACCTGCAGATCTGCTTAACTGTTCATGAAGCTTCCTCCCAGCAGGTGGGGAGTGAGGGCTCGAACTTGGGTCTTTATGGTGATATGTATGCTTAACTGGGTGTGTCACAACCTAGCCCCTATGTATGTTTTTAAGGTCTTTGTACATTGCAGATTGTCTCCAAACTTGGGTAGTTCAAAATCACATTGGGCAAGGGATTCTATCAAAAAGAGTTTTCCTGGCCATATTTGACCTGACGATATAGAAGATGGTGGTAGGGGAATTTGGTTGTTGCCAACTGGTAAAAGATCCAATTGTGAATCTGTTTCTTGATAGCTGCTTCCTGTAACTTGTTTCATATATTTGCTATATGCCTCACAGTATATGCAAGGGCTGGCAGATGGTATTGTATCACAGAACTAACAATAATGCACGGCCAGTCAAAGAAACATTCCAAGTAACTATTTGCCTAGAGAGCAAAACCATAAATAAGATACTCGCTGATCACTGATTTGCTTTAAAAAGAAAAGTGTTGAAATTGCTAAGTAAATAATAATATCACTTGACTGAGAAATGTCAGTCTAGTTAAACTCAATGAGGTCCATGTTGATGAGCAGTCAGAGGATAGTTTTAGTCTAGAAATGTATTTCAAATTTACTTATTTGTGGGAAGAGAGAGAGAGAGCAAAGCACTGTTCTATGTCTTTTGGTTGCAGGTAAACTTTAGTATCTTCTGTTCTACTCTCAAAGAAAGTTGGTGGGGCCTTGCTAGGGATTGAATTAAATCTGTGTTTGACTCTGGAAAGAATTGGGATTCTATTTATTTATTTAATTTTTATCAGGGGATTAATGTTTTACAGTCAGCAGTATATACAATAGTTTGTACATGCATGACATCTCCCAGGTTTCCACATAACAATACAACCTTACTGGGTCACCTACCATCATGTTCTAGGACCCAAACCCTCCCTGTCACCCACCCCAGAGTCTTTTACTTTAGTGCAATACATCAACTCCAGTCCAAGTTCTGCTTCTTCTGATCTTGTTTTTCAACTTCTGCCTGTGAGTAACATCATCCCATATTCATCCTTCTGTTTCTGACTTATCTCACTTAACGCAATTTCTTCAAGCTCCATCCAAGATGGGCTGAAAACAGTGAAATCACCATTTTTTCATAGTTGAGTGGTATTCCATTGTGTATATAGACCACAACTTGTTCATCCACTCATCTGTTGTTGGACATCTGGGTTGCTTCTAGCTTTTGGCTATTAAAAATTGTGCTGCTATGAACATGGGTTGTCACGAACCTTTTTAAACCTTCTGATCTCTGTCTTTGTAATGTATAACCACCTGTTGTTTTGTCTGAACAATATCATGTAATGCATAAGTTTTACAAATAAACATTCCTAGAAGCTTGGGATAGATGAGGCACACAGCTGACACTGTCCTAGCTAGGGATTTCATATGTGTGTGTTCCTATCTGACCTCATCCCTGGGTGGATAGAAAGTCAACCAAATGGTAACCAGCTGTGGTGACTTTCTTTCCACCCTGGGATGTGTCTAATATCAGGGTCCATAGTAATGTTTCAACCCAATGAAGAAAATATTTGAAGAAGGAGGAAGTAGGGAGTCATGCCAGATGTTGATGAGAGGTTGAGTGAAATGAGGCTGAAAATTGAACCTGGACTTGTGAGACAGAGATTCTTCTAAGAGTGGTTTCGATGGAGCATGAGAATCAAATGCTTTCTGGAGTGGGTGGAGGAGAGTCTGTGAGATGAAGAAGCATGGAGAAACATAGACAACTCATTGCTGAAATGTTGATAAAAAGAGAGACAGAGAAATGAGGTCATAACTGGAAGAGTTCCTGGGGGTCTATGCACACTTTCTTGATGGAAGAAATAGCACATGTTTGTGTGCTGATGGAAATGATAATGGTGAAGAAGATGAAGATAGTTCCAGGAAAACTCAGAAAGGAAGCAAAACACAGACTTTAAGAGAAACAGAATTAACTAAGTTTGCTCAGCCATGATGGACACCAGCCAAAAGGAAATGATATACTTTCTTGGATGGAAGAAATATGTTTTTCCCTTTGGAAACATTATTTTCCACAACACAAGTCATGGATTTTGTGTTTTCCAAGGTTTGGCCATATTTGTGCATGTGTATAAAAGCACAAAACACTGAGACATTTCTGACCAGAGATTTTGTATCCTGGTCTAAACATTTACCACTTTTATCCATGTTTAATTTTTTTCAATAGTTAACAAAACATTGAAAGATTTATAAGTAGCACAGTGAAGAATATTCTATCTAACAGACCAATAAAAGACAGTGGTTTGAGTTAACATTGCACTGTTTCCCAACTTCACTATGAAACAGTTGTGCCATATCTCATCAGTTAAAACAACTGTGGAAGTTTACTACCATTCTTCCTGGAGCCATGCTGAAAGGAATTTGCTGGCTACCTCTGTGTTTGCATGCAAACTCAATCCTTTCTTTCTCTTTCTGCAGTCTTTTATGTTTCTGTATGGAATAGTTTTCTGAGATTCTTAAATTCTTCCATTAGCATTGTTTCAAGTCCATCTTCTGAGCTCTGTTGACAAATGAGACAAGAAATAATGTATACACCCAGGATATTCTTGTTCTATAAATAAAGACAATTAATAGGTTTAAGTCTGTGCAAAAAATGAAGACGTGAAAAAGTCTGCAAGACAATATAGTTTTCCTAGCAAGGAGTACGGTATATGTGATTAGATGTTCTTTTCAAATACCGTACAATCAACATTGACAAGCTAGAGTCACTTCTGTTTTTTGTTTGTTTGTTTTTTATTTACAAGGAAAGTGTTTTTGTTCAACAATTTGCTTGGCTTTGTATGTTAACTCTCTTTTCAGCCACCAGGTTCCAGATGCCAACATGATGCCGACCAGACTTCCCTGTACAGACAACCCCACCAATGTGTCCTGTAGCTCTGCTTCCTCAGAGCCCCACCCTACTAGAGAAAGAGAGAGGCAGACAGGGAGTATGGATCAATCTGTCAATGCCCATGTTGGCGGGGAAGCAATTACAGAAGCCAGACCTTCCACCTTCTGCATCCCACAATGACCTTGGGTCCATACTCCCAGAGAGATAAAGAATAGGAGAACTATCAGGGGAGAGTATGGGATACGAAGATCTGATGGTGGGAATTGTGTAGAGTTGTACCCCTCTTGTTCTATGGTTTTGTTAATGTCTCCTTTTTAAAATAAATTAAAAAAATAATAAAAAATAAAAGTGTTTTGCCAAATGCTTACATTCCTTGAACTTTCCCTTTTGTAACTAATATTACTCCTCACCTTCTTGGTTTAACATGTGCACTCAACCAGGTACACCACCACTTGGCCCCACCTTCTTGGTTTAATGGCCAATGAGTTTAATGAATTCTTATACTTCACATTTTTATTTATTTGTTTTCTTCTATTTCCTCTTTCTTTCCCACCAGTGTCATCACTTACTCAATGTCTGCACAATGACTTCTTTATTCACAGAGGCCATTTTATTTTTTTCTTTCAGTCTGATAGAGGGTGAGAAACAGAGATAAGTTGGGAGAGAGAAAGAGAGAGCTAGAAATTGAGAGAGAGCTAGAAAGTGAGAGAGAGAGAGAGAAAGAGACAGAGAGCTAGAAAGTGAGAGAGACAGAGAGAGCTAGAAAGTGTGTGTGTGTGTGTGTGTGTGTGTGTGTGTGTGTGTGTGTGTGTGTGTGTATGAGAGAGAGAGAGAGACCTGCAGCCCTACTTCACCACTTGTGAAGCTTTTGCCCAACAGGTAGGCTTTCACATTTTAAAATGGTCTTTTCAATTGCACCCTGCTTTCTAGTTGTAAAACCTTGTAAACCCTTGGCTGCCTCAGTTGAATTTTTTTTTTTTTAAGACATAGGTGTGATAACTGCTTCCTTAAAAGCCAGAAGGCAGGGGTCAGATGGTGGTGCACCGAAAAGAGTATACAAATTACCATGTGCAAGAACCTGGGTTTAATTCTCAGTTTCCCACTTGTGGGGGATGGAGGCAGGGCTGTAGGAATGTTGGATCAGTGTTGCAAATATCTCTCTTCTTTCCCTCTCTATCTCCTTCCTCAATTTTTTTCTTTCTTTATGGGGGATGGGGGAGCATGGCCACTAAGAGTGGTAGATTAATCATGCAGACACTGAGCCCCAGAAAATAACTCTGGTGGCAAACACAATAAATCAGGAGCCCAAGGCTAAAGGAGAACAAATTTCTTGCCTAGCAGATATGCTGGTTCTAAAACCAAGCTCCCTGACAACCAACTCTGTGGGCCCCTCATCATACCATTCTGCCTCCTGAGATCTGTTTGCTTCCATTTCATACTTATCAACACACTGAAACTGATCTATTGACTGGCAAGATGATCTTAAATTTTATTTCTTTAGAAAATGTAGAGTTAAAACAATGCAGCTTCTTTGGTTATCCTATCTGTAGCCCTTTTTAAAGATGTATTTAAAAATGAGCCATGCACATTTAATATGAAGCAGACATGAGTCTAGCTCCTAGATACAACACAGATTAAAAAATGAAAACAAACAACAACAAAACCAAGATGGCCACTCCCAGGGGCTGGGCAATGACACACATATTACCAAGATGGCGACTCTCATGGACTATGCAATAGAATCACAGAGTTCTTCTGTATTGAGTAAGTGAACAAGTGTCATCTTTCTTGGCTAGGATGGGGGCAGTTGTTCTTAAGGTATTTGTACTATATGCTTGAGGTTGTTGAGTTGACTTGGTCCATGGTTCAGGTTAAGCCCTTTGGCCAACTTTTTAAAAAGTGGTATACAATTGAAGTGACTAGAATATAGCACCATTGATCATTTTCAGAGTTTGTATGTGTGGCTCACTATAAAAAACAGAGTTGGCATTACTGTTGCAAAGCATGAGGACTGGGATGTGAAGGGAGGCTAGAGCAATCATGTGAAAACCGTTTCTATTTACAGATGCTGTTGCATCAAGATGTGATACAAAATGCTGTCTTACAATTAAAATAAAACATCTCTGAGCCTCTTTAGATCTTTTTAGACAAACCTTTGGTGAAAACAATAACTATGGCACATTCTGCATGAAGAATGAGCAAGGCAGGCTTGGTGAATTGTGTGAGGGACATTTCCCATGTAATGTCATTCATGTTTTTGACTTTTACTATCTTCTCAATCAGGGGGCTAATTGGCTTTCAATGGTACATGAGCTAATAAATCCCTGTAAATGGATATCCTTTCATAGAAAGTCAACCATGTTGTAAATGCTTCATAAATCATGGGGAGAAAAAAAGCTCTTTCCATTTATAGATCTTGAGCAAAAGTTCCGTGTGGTTTCTACTTATCACACCCTTGCTCCAGGTGAACTGGGTCAAAACCAAGTTTAACTTTGAAAGATTTAAACAGTATGATTATCCAACTTGGTTATATTCCCCTATTTAAACTCAACAACAAAACAGGAAATACATATCCCTCACTCCCTCATGTTTTTAAATTACTTAGAATATTTGGTCTGCCCAGACAGAGACACATCCTCTGATCAAACACCTCAAAATATTAGATTTCAGTATCTAAACTAAAATAATAAAATCCACTTAGAAGCTGAAAAAAGGAATCTTCTCTAAATGACTCTTGAATCAAGAGGAAATAAAGCACCAAGACAATAAATGCTTTGGCAACTATGCAAATGATCCCTCTTCAATGAGAAATCTCATGTGAATAGCGCTTCACTCAGAGGAAACCTCATGACTTTAAGTGTTCTTTATTATTATTATTATTTTCACACAAATAAGCAAATACTCGGAAAATGAGAATACAAAAGTAATAATATGAACTAGACATGAAAATAAATTCATAACAATAAGGCATATTTTGCTCTACTTCAGTTTTAATTGATGTGATTCTAGGGAATTGAAAGGAGGTCTCGAAACTTGACATCAGGCTCAACCTGACGCTGTTGACTGGCTATGGAAGAAGGGCAAACGCTAGAAGAAGAAGAAGGGAATGGACTCAATGTCTCACACATGCAGAACATCCTGAGCCACCTCCTGGTCTAATTTTTATTTTATATGTTTAGAAAGAAAGAGAAAGACAAGGAGAGGAGAGATGAGGGGGAGAGAAAGACTCTAAAACACGGCTCCACTATCCGGAACTCTTGGTGTTGTCCATGGTGCCTTTATGTGGAAGAGATTGAAACCAGGGTATCAGGTGTGATAAGCTTCAGGATCTTCTCATTGAACCATATCTTTTGCCTTGCTATAATTTTAAATCCTCCTGCAAAGCTACCTATTATTTGTGAATAATAATAGGTGACAAGACTGTATGATTATAGTGTGTAGGTCCACATTATACCCACCACCAAAGTTCTGTATCCCCACTCTCTCACCTCCCAAAGATAAACACTGCATCTCTCGTAAGTCTTAGAAGCAGTTTGCTTGCCGTAATTCCCCACCCCCAAGTTCATGTGTATGAGATCTCTAAATTATTTTTTAAGTATTTTTACTTATTTCTTATTAGAGATAGAGAAAAATTAAGAGAAGAGGGGCAGATAGAGAGGGAAAGAGACAGAGAAAGACCTGCAGACCTGCTTCACCACTCGTGAAGCTTTCCCCCTGCAGGAGGGGACCAGGGGCTTGACCCTGGGTCCTTGTGCACTGTAATGTGTGCCCTTACCAGGTGTACCACTGCCTGGCCCTTAGATCTCTAAATTCCACATATGGGTAAATGCCAAATAGTTTTCTAGTGTACATCCAAAATATGACTATATGTAATGACCATATTTTGTCTGAAATTCAAACTTAACTGTGTGTCCTATATCGTCACTTATTCAATCTGTTAATACTAATAACCGAAGAGAACATCTGCATTAAAAATCTAGATGAATTCAATAGCCTTATGAGAAAATCAGAACTGCAAAAATTGCTTCATGAGAAGACATGGAGGGGGGAAACAAAAGCATTTAACACTAAAGCAATGGCGGCACTGGAAACTCTGCTTTTGTGCTTGGAAGAGGAAAAACTCCCAGTTCCAACCGTTTGCAGGGAAACTGGACATCCTAGAAGGAACAACTGTTTTTAGCTACAGGACAAAAAAAAAAAAAAAAGCAGCCACACACCTTGGTCTCTGAGAGAATGGAACAGATGAGGTGAGCACCAAGATCTTCTTGGCTTAATATTTGAAGACAATTTTTGTTTGTTTGTTTGTCTGTTTGTTTTTTCAGACATAAGTGCAAGAAAGACAAACCTGGTAAGCCTCACTGATCTGTAGAAGCAAAGAGTGGAGTTTGGCAGCCTTAAGTGGAACCAACAAGCAGTTGTAATGCAGCGCTCTGGAAATGAAGGCTCTGTGGAAAAATAAAGTCTCCAGAACACTGTTTAACAATTTGTTTAGCTTTGTATATTAACTCTCTTTTCAGCCACCAGGTTCCAGATGCTAGCATGATGCCAACTAGACTTCCCTGGACAGACAACCCCACCAGTGTGTCCTGGAGCTCCGCTTCCCCAGAGCCCTTCCCCACTAGGGAAAGAGAGAGACAGGCTGGGAGTATGGATCGACCTGTCAACACCCATGTTCAGTGGGGAAGCAATTACAAAAGCCAGACCATCCGCCTTCTACATCCCACAATGATCTTGGGCCCATACTCCCAGAGGGTTAAAGAATAGGAAAGCTATCAGGGGAAGGGATGGGATTCGGAGGTCTGGTGGTGGGAATTGTGCGAAGTTGTACCCCTCTTATCCTATGGTTTTGTCAATGTTTCCTTTTTATAAATAAAAAAAAATTAAAAAAAAATTCTCCAGAACCAATACAGGTTCACCTCAGGCTTTGCTGAGCATTCCTGAAGTAGGACTTTATCAAAAGAGGCAAAGAATGATTTGTGGCTTGTAGACTGACTAATTCCTACAGCACAGGCAGGATAGCAGCTATTTGTAACCAACAATAAAGGAAGCAAAACAAACTTTAGTGTTAGTTATGATGAGAGATGAATAAAGTCAAGCTGCACATTTAAAATTACATAAAGAAGTCATCCATGTTGATAGAAGATTGATTCAAGGAGTACAAAGATGCTGTAATTATTTGAATGAGTTGAAGGTAACCAAACAAGGTTTATTGAAGGAGCACAAAGATAACAATTATCCGTGGATCTAGCAACATGGTATCTATTTTCAGTGGAAGTATAACAATAAATGAGAAGAGATGGAGAGTTTCTAAATATGAAGAATAGTGTTATGGTATTAACGATCACATTAAATGCTAGAGGTATTCTCATTAATTTCAGGGGAGGAACAGATAGCTGTTATTACTGATTGTCATTACAGATATTTTGAAGATTTTAGATAAGGCAATGAAATAACAAATATATGTTTTCTGAAATAGAGAAGACCCAATTAACATTGTATGCAGGAAACATAATGATTTGCATAGAAAACCAAGTCGATCAACATGAATTAATATGCAAAGTAATAACTAAGTTCAAAAAGGCATTCAGAAAAAAGGTCACTTTTGCATGATTCTACCATAGAAACATGTGTGGTCAACCAGTGCTGCACTGCCCAACCGTCCATCATTGTCACTCTTTTCATTTTAGATATATAGACAGAGAAAGAGAGAGAGAGACAGAGAGAGAGAGAGAGAGAGAGAGAGAGAGAGAGAGAGAGATCACTGTAGAACTTCATCATCCATGAAGCTTCTCCTGGTGCCACACTGCTCCCATATGGTGCTGGGGGTTGAACCTACTGAGCAGTAGGATTGGGTTCTACCCAGCGAGTATCTTTCAGCCAAATGCTTATTGATTGATTGAGAGACCATCATTCCACATGGCATATGGAGTGCCAGGGATTGAACATGGAAATCTAGTTTGTTCTCTCCCTACTAGATCACATCATCCATAAAGATATTTGGAGTCGAGACAAACATATAAAAATAATTTTATTATATTAGCAATAAATTCTTATTATTTAAAATGTCATAAATAGCAACAACTGCAAAAAATGCTCAGATCAAATATGTAAGAAATGTAGAAACTGGGGGCCAGGCAGTGACACACTTGGTTACACAAATATAGTACTAAGCACAAGCACCTATACAAGGATATGGGTTTGAGCCCCCCTCCCACTCCCCACCTTCAGGGGGGATGCTTCAAAAGTAGTGAAGCAGGTCTGCAGGTTTCTATTTTCCTCCCTCTGTACCTCCCTCTCCCTTCTCAATATCTCTCTGTCCTATCCAATAAAATGTAAAAACTGACCTCCAGGAGCTGTAGATTCATAGTGCTAGCACGGGTCCCTAAGGATAATCATGGAAGCAAAAAGGGGGAAGAAATGTAGAAATCTTCATGAAGTCTATGCTGGCATTTTGCCCAAAGTAAAAGACCTGAATAAATGCAGTAATCAAGATATCATATTTCTTAAATTTGTATATCTATCATCTGATACTCCTTGTAGGAAAGTTGTCATATCTTTGGGGAATTGTGTGGAGTTGTACCCCTCTTATCCTATGGTTTAGTCAATATTTCCTTTTTATAAATATAACATTTTTTAAGAAAAGAAGGCTATCTGAGTCATCAGACAGATGGCTCAGCCCATAGAGCACAGGACTTTCATGGGTAAATCTGTAGGTTCCACTCCTGGCATTGCATATGTCAGTGCAGAGCCCAGACCTCTCTCTTCTCTATCAGATATAAATAAATGAATTGTATCTGTGGATCAAAATGGGTGGAATTGGAAGTAATTATGTTGAGGGGAGTAAGTAAGGAAATCAAGGACAACTACTAGGTGATTTCACTCAAATGTGGAATATAGAATTGAAACACGTATCCGTAAACTATTGCAAAATATATACCTGAAAGCAGAAGTACACTAGAGTTTGCAGTGAGTACCTCTCTAACACTTCCTCTCCACTATTCCAAGCTTTGGGTCCATGATTGCTCAACAATTTGTTAGGCTTCGTATGTTAACTCTCTTTTCAGTCACCAGGTTCCAGATGTCATCAGGGCATTGATTTAATCCTCACTGTTTTGCAAGCTTCTTTTTCCTTCTCCCCACCCCCTATCCTACTACATCCTCTCTGGACCTGACTCTTCCACCTCAGGATATATAAGGACAAGATTATGATTAGAGATAGCTTAGATTGTGTTGTGTTCCACATGAATAAAGACTGAACTGTGTACCACTCAGCCATGAGTCCCTGGTTGTCTCTCTCTCCCGCCCACGAAGCTAGCCCGACAGGGCCAGCGGTAGCACAGTGGGTTAAGTGCACATGGTGTGAAGCACAGGGACTGGAGTCAGAATCCTGGTTTGAGACTCTGGCTCCCCACCCTCAATGGGGACGTTTCACAAGTGGTGAAGCAGGTCTGCAGGTGTCTTTCTCTCCCCCTCTCTGTCTTCCCCTCCTCTCTGGATTTCTCTCTGTACTATCCAACAACAACAGCTATAACAACAACAAGGGTAACAAAATTGGCAGGCACTGAGCCTCAGCAATTACCCTGGAGGCAAAAAGAGAGAGAGAGAGAGAGGGAAAGAGACATCGAGACACCTGCAGTCCTGCTTTACCATGCGTGAAGGTGGGGACCAGGGTTTTGACCCTGGGTCCTTACACACTGCAGTATGTGTACTTAACCAGTACCACCACCGCCTGGTCCTTTATGTCAAATAATTTTTATATTGAGGTTTCTCGACAGACTAACACAAAAATCACCTGGCTGCCTTTAATTTTTTTTCTATATATTGGATACCTGTCTTTACCCAAAAGTAGATATTTCAGAACTGATAATCTGCTTTGATACTATTCATAACCATGAAATAAAACTAACCTCTGGTATTTAGGTGCTATTTTTTTTTTACCCCAACCCCCTTTAGGTGCTATTTAATTCAGCATTATTTTCTTTAGATTGTAAATAATGATTTACAAGTTACTATTATTTTCCTTAGATTGTTTTTTCATTTTCTTTTTAAAAATATTTATTTATTTCCTTTTTGTTGCCATTGTTTTTATTGTTGTTGTAGTTATTGTTGTTGATGTCGTCGTTCTTAGATAGGACAGAGAGAAATGGAGAGAGGAGGGGAAGACAGAGAAGGGGAGAGAAAGGTAGACACCTGCAGACCTGCTTCACCACTTGTGAAGCGTCTCCCCTGCAGGTGGAGAGCCGGGTCTCTAAACAGGATCCTTACCCTGGTCCTTGCGCTATGCACCATGTGTGCTTAACCCCCTGCGCTACCGCCGGACTCCCTGTTTCTTCATTTTCTTTCTCCTATACCTCCAAATGATTGCTCCCTTACTCTGTAAGAACTGTGATTCAGATACAGTGTTTCTGACAGTGGGCAGATCTAGATTTTGCCACTGAGGAGCTAGGTAGACTTGATACATTATTGCCATTTTTTCAGCCTCAGTGTCTTCATTTGTGAAAGCCTGCTTCACCTCAGTGTTCTTGGGAGGAGCTGCTAAGGCTATCCTTTCTTCTTCCTCTCCTTCTTCTTCCTCTTCTCCTCCTCTTCCTCCTTCATCTTCTTCTTTGCTTTATTAGGGGATTAATGTTTTACATTTGACAGTGAATACAGTAGTGAATACATGCATTACAGTTCTCAGTTTTCCACATAACCATACAACCCCCACTAGGTCCTCTGTCATCCTTTTCCAGTACCTGCACCCCCACCCACCCCAGAGTCTTTTACTTTGGTGCAATACACCAATTCCAGTTCAGGTTCTACTTGTGTTTTCTCTTCTGATATTTCTTCCTTCCTTCCTTCCTTCCTTCCTTCCTTCCTTCCTTCCTTTCTTTCTTTCTTTCTCTCTCTCTCTTTCTTTTCCTTCCTTCCTTCCTTCCTTCCTTCCTTCCTTCCTTTCTTCCTTCCTCCCTTCCTTCTTTCTTTCCTTCTTTTCTTTACCTTGGAAACTTTTAAAATATATATATATTTTTTGGGAGTCGGGCGGTAGCGCAGCGGGTTAAGCGCATGTAGCGCAAAGCTCAAGGACCGGTGAAAGGATCTGGGTTCGAGCCCTCGGCTCCCCACCTGCAGGGGAGTCGCTTCATAGGCAGTGAAGCAGGTCTGTAAGAGTTTATCTTTCTCTCCCCCTCTCTGTCTTCCCCTTCCTCTCTCCATTTTTCTCTGTCCTATCAACTACATCAACAACAATAATAATTACAACAACAATAAAACAAGGGCAACAAAAAGGAAATAAATAAATATTTAAAAAATATATATTTTGCCTCCAGGGTTATTGCTGGGGCTTGGTGCCTGCACCACAAATATGCTGCTCCTGGAGGCCACTTTTTCTCCCTTGTGTTGCTTTTGTGTATTGTTGTTGTGGTTATTATTATTGTTGTTGGATAGGACAGAGAGAAATGGAGAGAAGAGGGGAAGACAGAGATGGGGAGAGAAAGACAGACACCTGCAGACCTGCTTCACTGCTTGTGAAGCAACCCACCTGTAGGTTGAGAGTCAGGGGCTGGAACCAGGATCCTTATGTCAATCTTTGCGCTTTGAGCCATGTGTGCTTAATCCACTGAGCTACCACCCGGACCCCTTAAAATAATTTTTTACTAGCTATTATTGATTTACAAGTTTATAAGATAAGAGGGGTATAAATTCCATGCCATTCACACCACCAGAGTTTTGCGTCCCCCTCCCCTCCAATGGAAACTACAGTAGTTCTCCCAAGGTCAAAGGTATGGGTTGATTTTATATCTATCACTATATATATATATATATATATATATATATATATATATATATATTTTTTTTTTTTTTGCCCATTTTTTCTACAATCCTGCCTTTACTTCCTTTCTAAATCATCCCTACACCTATAACTACTTCTTCTGAGTGTCCTTACTTTTTCTATTTTCTCTCTCAGATAAGAGAAAGAGAGCCTGACTTCCTCTGGTGTTTTCTAGATTTACTTCCTTATCAGTGATGGTATAAAAACAAGATTCCTGGTGAAAGATGCTTTAGGTCCTGGTGGAAATGGGGCTCAGAGCCCTCTGGTCATCTTCCCCTGTCATTCATCCCTCTGGGAGTATGGACCAAAGTTCTCTGGGAGTTCTGGCTTCTGTAATTGCTTCTCCTCTAGATATGGGCATTGTCAGGCTGATCCATACCCCCCCCCCCCACCTTCATCTATTTCTAGCTTTCCCTAGTAGGGTGTACTCTCTAAACGCAGATGTCTAGAGATTATTAATAGTCTCTGAGGTCACCTTCAATAATAGCTAGTTTTCAGGAACTTCCTGAGCAATGACGCAAGGTACCCCCCACATAGCGAGTCAATCTTGAATGAGTTCCTCTATTTCTGCTACAGCTCATTATTCTGTCCTCTCATCCCTAATGGTACTTGTTCTAGTATTCAGGCAGCCTGAAGAAACATGGAACTACACCAAGGTTATATCACAAGCCTAAGAGAAAATCAGAGGAAGATGCACCTCTCTCATAAGCCAGTTGCTCTGTCTTCAAGGCATCAGTTGCTCCCCATACATATGGCGTTCCTTCTCTGAGTGTTTCTCCAGTGAACATTCTGCATCTGTAATCTTGTAATCAGTCTACAGCCACTGGATCAAGAACAAATTGCTAGCCAAGGGGGAGGCTGTTCACTGCAATATTCTGCGAACAATGGAGCTGTAAATCCGGAAGAGGCTCAGAGTCAATCCCCTTGCCCTAAGGGGTAATCACATCTGAAACATCTAAGACAAATTATAATGTAGTCTATTCTTACAGAACCCCCGTGGTGATTTTCCAACCACTCTCAAGAATGCATTCCAATATTTAGCAAATGTTTTTGTTAGTGAATGCTTCTTTGTACCTCGTCGAAGTTTCTCATGCTACTGAGCAAACCAATGTTTTGTTGTTATTGCTTCTCTACTTCAGAGAACTGAGGTAGCATAGACAGCACAATACCCTGTGAGTCTCTCACTAACTTACTTTAAGCCCTTTAATCAAGAGCTTCCCCTCACTCGTAAGGTAATATTTAAACTGCTCAGCATGTCATATAAGGGTCATTACAATCTCCCATCTGCTCTGTTTGTAGTATCTATTCCCATCATGCCCTTCCTTTCTTCTTCTTCTAGCATTTGCCCTTCTTCCGTAGCCAGTCAACAGCGTCAGGTTGAAAGCTGTCAGGAGCTGCTTGTTGCTAGCTTTGAAAGTGACTGGGATCCATGTGGATTCAGTTGGCTAGGAAGGATCGTCAGTTTCCCCAATAAATGGGTACTCACGGGATGCACCACGAGAAGGTCGATCCAATGCAATCCATGCCCTTCCCTGCCTTCAATGCTTAACTTCTCTAAGTACTTCCTTTAGATTATCATGTTGTTTAAAAGTAAATTTTAGAGTATACTATGAAAGGAAAGATCTCACCCGAGAAATGAAGCTGAAGGGTTGTCATTCCACACTTGAAATCTCTGGACACAGTCTGAAGTGAAGCATGTTGAGGTGGCAATCGTTGCGTTGATTAGGTTGCGATCGGCAGATGCAACATTATTTGATATGGATTGGGAGAGGTATATGGGAAAGTGGGCCCTATCCCAGGTGGTTCACTTTCTAACAAAGTCCCAAGACCTAGATATACACCAGTTTCTATGAGAGAGAGAGAGAGCATATGTTCACACGTATCCATAAACTACTGCAAAATATATACCTGAAAGCAGAAGTACACTAGAGTTTGCAGTGAGTACCCCCCTAACACTTCCTCTCCACTGTTCCAATCTTTGGGTCCATGACTGCTCAACAATTTGTTTGGCTTTGTATGTTAACTCTCTTTTCAGTCACCAGGTTCCAGATGTCATCAGGATGCAGGCCAGGCTTCCCTGGACTGAGACCCCACTAATGTGTCCTGGAGCTCCGCTTCCCCAGAGACCCACCCTACTAGGGAAAGAGATAGGCAGACTGGGAGTATGGACCAGCCAGTCAATGCCCATGTTCAGCGGGGAAGCAATTACAGAAGTCAGACCTTCCACCTTCTGCAACCCTCAACGACCCTGGGTCCATGCTCCCAGAGGAAGAGAGAATGGGAAAGCTATCAGGGAAGGGGATGGGATATGGAGATTGGGTGGTGGGAATTGTGTGTAGTTGTACCCCTCCTACCCTATGGTTTTGTTAATTTATCCTTTCTTAAATAAAAAATAAAAAATAAAAAATAAATAAAAATTTAAAAAAAGTAAAAAAAAGTAAAATTTTGGGAGTTGGGCGGTAGCACAGCGGTTTAAACAGGTTAAGCGCAGGTGGCGCGAAGCGCAAGGACCAATGTAAGGATCCTGATTTGAGCCCTTGGCTCCCCACCTGTAGGGGAGTCATTTCACAAGTGGTGAAGCAGGTCTGAGGAGTCTCTCTTTCTCTACCACCTCTGTCTTCCCCTCCTCTCTTGATTTCTCTCTGTACTATCCAACAACAATAACAACAACAACAATAACAATAATAACTACAACAATAAAACAACAAGGGTAGCAAAAGGGAATGAATAAATAAATATTTAAAAAAGAAGTAAAATATTTTTAAAAATAAAGTTTTATGTTATTTTATTTTAATGTAATAGTTGAAATATGAAGAAAAAGACAGAGCATTAGTCATCTTCAGCTTATGGTGATTCTGAGGATGGAACCTGGGACTTCTGAAACTCAGGCATGAAGGTCTTTTGTGATCTGGTATTTCTATTTTCTTTTTTTTTTCCTCCAGTGTTATCATTGGGGCTTAATGCCTGCACTATGAATTCATCACTTCTGGTAGCCTTTTTTCCCCCATTTTATTGGATAGGACAGATAAAAATCGAGAGGAAGTTAGGGCCAGGCGGTGGTACACCTGGTTAAGTGCACACACTAAAAATTGAGAGGGGGGGAAGATAGAGAGAGGGATTGAAAGCTGCACATCTGCTCATGAAGAGACTCCTCTGCAGGTGAGGAGTCAGGGGCTCTAACTGGGATCCTGGTGCCGGTTCTTGTGCTTCATACTATATTTATTTCCCCCTTTTTTGCCCTTTTTTTTTTCTTACTGATGTTGTAGTTATTGATGTCGTCGTTGTTAGATAAGACAGAGAGAAATGGAGAGAGGAGGGAAGACAGAGAAGGGGAGAGAAAGACAGACACCTGCAGACCTGCTTCACTGCCTGTGACTCCCCTGCAGGTGGGGAGCCGCTGGGGGTGTGCTTCATACTATACACCCTGCATCCGAGCACTACTGCCCGGCCCTGAGCATTTTTTTTTCTTTCTTTCTTTATTTCTTTTTTTGGTATTGTTTTTGTACCAATATGTCTTTCCCTCTCATGTTCCCAATACTCATTTATTTATTTATTTCCTTTTGTCACCCTTGTTTTATTGTTGTAGTTATTATTGTTGTTGTTGTTATTGATGTCATCATTGTTGAATAGGACAGAAAGACATGGAGAGAGGAGGGGGAGAGAAAGACAGACAAAGGCAGACCTGCTTCATCGCCTGTGAAGCGACTCCCCTGCACATGGGGAGCTGGGGGCTCGAATTGGGATCCTTACATTGGTCGTGTTTTGTGCTACCTGCGCTTAACCTGCTGCGCTACCGCCCGACTGACTCCCCCACTAATACTCTTATCTTTATCTCAATATTCAGCTCCAATGTCACCTCTTCTGAGAAGACTTCTTTCAGTCTTCGAAGTACTGGCTCATTGGACTTTTTTGCAGACTTCTACTGCAGTAGTTTAGTGTCTGGGATGATAATGCTTTTGCCTTGTTTGCCTGCTGTTCCTCCCTCTCACTAGATTGAAGGTGTGATCATGTCTTTATATATTCACTTTCTGTGTGCATTAACTGACAAATAATAGGAGATCAGTGACTAAATGGAAAGGAGACAGGGAGGAAAAGCCACAATGCATTCATATTATTCAGAGAACCAATGTTAGAACAGTAAGAACAGAGATGTGGACCAGAAATGGAGTGTCCCTGGCTGGTATAAGATCACTTGGGACCTCAGATGTGAACACTTTAGAGGTGTGACCCAATGAAGTCTCCACCCACCTTTACTTATACTGGGTCAGAGAATCACAAATGACTACTAGCCACCAGGTTCCAGATGCTACCATGATGCCAACTGGACTTCCCCGGGCAGACGTCCTCACCAATGTGTCCTGGAGCCTGGCTTCCCCAGAGCTCTGCCCCACTATGAAAAGAGAGAGGCAGGCTGGGAGTATGGATCCACCTGCCAATGCCCATGCTCAGCGGGGAAACAATTACAGAAGCCAGACCTTCCACCTTCTGCACCCCATAATGACCCTGGGTCCATACTCCCAGAAGGATAAAGAATAGGAAAGCTACCTGGGGATGGGATGGAATACGGAGCTCTGGTGGCAGGAATTGTGTGGAATTATACCCCTCTTATCCGATGATCTTGTAAGCGTTTCCATTTTATAAATAAATAAATAAATAAATAAAATTTTAAAAATCTGGGGGAATGTGAGTGCAAAAGCAGTAAAGACCTTCTAGAAGCACCAACATGCTATGTACCTATAATGTTAACTTACTGTTATCAGAATTTGTTGAAAGATTATTACAAGAGTGTCTCTCTCTCTCTCTCTCTCTCAGACATTATGGCTGCTCCTCATTTGCTTTCCTGAACACTTAAAAAAAACTAAAAACTTTCCCAAGCCACAAAGTCACCAGTGATGTTATAGGATGCACGCCATTAAAAAAAAATGCCCAGGCAGCCTCCCTACACCATTTGGGATTCTGATGACCAGAGAGGAAAGGCTGCAAATCTCCTTGTATGAAATGTACTGATGCGAGCAGAGAACTAGGATCTAAATAGCACGTACACCATCATGATATCAACATTCCATGATTCTCTTAACACATCACAAATGGAACTTCCCAGTAAGCATATACTAAGGAAGACCAAGCAAATTAGACCTGGGAAAGAACCTGAACCAATTTTGTCATGGTCATTACCAGTGAGGAGGGAGCAATCCTTCACCTGCTCTTTCTGGGTGCTTGAGATTTTGTTTTCTACAAATTTTGCTTTCATTCTTTGCTTCACCATAATCTGCTGGCTGCTGCTATTTCTAGATTTTTCTGTTAGTCCCTTTTCTATTTGATCATCTTTCAGAACCTTTTTTTTATTAGTGGTTTAATAATGAATGACAAGATTGTAATGTAACAGGTACAATTCTACAGAATTCCTTCCACCAGAGTTCCATGTCTTGTCCGCTCCATTGGAAGCTCCACTATACTTTGTTATTATTCTTTTTTAAATATTTATTTATTCCCTTTTATTGCCCTTATTTTATTGTTGTTGTTATTGATGCTGTTGTTGTTGGATAAGACAGAGAGAAGTGGAGAGAGGAGGGGGAGAGAAAGGTAGACACCTGCAGACCAGCTCCCCTGTAGGTGGAGAGCCGGGGACTCGAACCAGGATCCTTATGCCGGTCCTTGCGCTTTGTGCTACCTGCATTTAGCCTGCTGTGCTACCACCCAACTCCCAGATTCCCTATTCTTTATCCTTCTGGGAGTATGGACCAAAATTCTTTATGGGTACAGAAGGTGGAAAGGTCTGGCTTCTGCAATTACTCATCCATTGGACACGAGTGTTGGCAGGTTTCTCTATACCCCCAGCCTGTTTCTCTCTTTCCTTAACTTAGTAGGGCTCTAAAGAGGTAAAGTTCCTATACACATTGGTGAGGTTGTCTGCCCAGGGAAGCCAGAATGGAATCCTAGTAGCATCTGCAATGTGGTAGCTGAAAGGCAGTAAGATATAAAGCAGGACAAATTGTTTAATAAATAGGAACCCAAAAATAGGAATAGAGCAGATGAAACTTGGGGTCTTTCTATAAAATGCTCGGAAGTCTATTTTAGGTATGTTTCAAGGGGCCCATGACTTTAGTGATTATTGCTTTAACATGATAGCTAACAAGCAGGTGGACTAAAAATATTATCTGGAGGGGAGTCACGCGGTAGTGCAGCGGGATGAGCACACGTGGCGCAAAGCATAAGGACTGGCGTAAGGATCCAGGTTCAAGCCCCCGGCTCCCCACCTGCAGTGGAGTCACTTCACAGGCAGTAAAGCAGGTCTGCAGGTGTCTATCTTTTTCTCCCCCTCTGTCTTCCCCTCCTCTCTCCATTTCTCTCTGTCCTATCCAACTACAACGACATCAATAACAACAATAATAACTACAACAATAAAACAAGGGCAACAAAAGGGAAATAAATAAAAATAAAAAATATATATTATCTGGAAAGATGGTGTCAGAGTTGAGAATAGGGCTAGAAACCTGGATGAGGAAAGTATATATAAATAACATTAACTCATTGATTACCTCATTGATCCGACCCAGGACTCATATATATTCCTATTTGCATAGAAGCCTGTGTGACCCCTGAGTCCCTGTCATTGCGGAAGTGTGTCTGATAGGACTGTTGTTGTCTTAGGGGTATAGTTTTATATCTTCCCCCCAAAAATGCCAGCACACTTCAGCCACCATCAACGTGCCACCATCTTTTTCTACAGGACACTGGATCTCCAACACTTTCAAAAAATATTGATTGACTTATTGGTGTCATCAAGTTACTTGAAGCAAGAGGGAAACAGGACTTGTATAATATACATACTGGGAAGTCTACCCCTTCTCCCTATCTCTGTTACTGTGACTGTTTATGGCATGAATTATCCAATTATGACTTGTTGGGTGGTCCTTTCTGGGCCTATACACAACACTTAGGACATCTGTTGGAACTTCAAATAGCTATTAAAGGAAGAGATGCAATATTATTTTTATTTATTTCACTTGGGCTATTGCTGGGACTTGGCGCCTGCATGACAACTCCACCACTTCCAGAGTTCATTCTACTGCTATTTTCCTTTTTATTTCTTTTGTGAAAGAGACAAAGAAATAAAGAGGGGGAGTTGGGCGGTAGCACAGCAGGTTAAGCACACATGGTGCAAGGACTGGCATAAGGATCCTGGTTCGAGCCCCCAGCTCCCCACCAGCAGGGGAGTCACTTCACAAGTGGTGTAGAAGGGCTTCAGGTGTCTATCTTTCTCTCTCCCTCTCTGTCTTCCCCTCCTCTCTCCATTTCTCTCTGTCCTATCCAACAGTGACGACAATAATAACCACAACAATGACAAAACAGCAAGGGCAACAAAAGAGAATAATAAAAAATAAAAGAGAAATAAAGAGGAAGAGAGGTTGAAAGAAGGAGAAACACCTGCAACACTGCTCCACCAATCATAAAGATTCCTCTTCTGCAGGTGGAAATTGGGGGGTTTGAGTCTGGGTCCTTGTACATGTGTGCTCTACTGAGTGTACCATAGTCCCAGATACAGGTTTTTTAAAATTATTATTAATGTAAAAGTAGGGAGATAACATAATGGTTTTGCAAAAAGAAACTCATGCCTGAGGCACCGAAAGTCTCAGGTTCAATCACAAGTACCACCATATACCAGAGCTGAGTAGTGCCCTGGTAATAAATAAATAAATATGAATTGGGATTTAGAGTTTCTTGCATGTAGCCCTTTAAAATAAATGACACTAATATATTTTGTCTTTCAAAACTGTCTTCATTTAAAAAATATCTTTAATGGGGCTGGGTGGTGGTGCACCTAGGTGAGTGCGCACAGCGCACATTACAGGGTGTAAGGACCCGGGTTCAAGCCCCCAGTCCCCACTTGCAGGGGGAAAGCTTCTCAAGTGATAAAGCAGGGCTGCATGTGTCTCTCTGTCTCCCTTTCTTTCTTCCCCTTCCCTTTCAATTTTTGGCTGATGCTATCCAACAAATAAATACAGAAAATAAAAAAAATAGA